>NC_051178.1:119740495-119765837 GCF_013339695.2 Rhipicephalus sanguineus
ATGTGGTGTGTGCTCACTAGGAGACCGCTCAGGCCTGAGCGATGAAACCAGGGGCTCCCAGTTCGAATGAACTGTTGTGAATACTGATGCATTCGAATTATCGGGAGTTTTCGTCCATAGAAATACACAGGGCTGTGCCGGGACCAGGGAATCAGTTCGAATTAACTGTAAGCTCAAATTAACTGAGTTCGAATTAACGAGCTTATACTGCAATAACTACAACGGGGATAGTTCGTACCGCTGTAGTGGATAAAATCTCACAAAACAGGAAAACTGCAGAGTAGGTTAAAGAAGTTGTCTACTATTAAATGTAACATGACAAGATACTGCAGGACACATAATACCACATACTATTACTACCAGCGGCAGGGGCATTGGCAGGAGCTGTGTTGGTCTTGGGAAAAGGTTGGGTTTGGTTGCTGCCATCCCTCTTTGAAGGCAGGCCAATAAATAGTTTGTGATCTTGAAAAGTAAAGCCCTGCATCTCCTGCAAGGCTTTGTTGAAGGCAGCCTGTGATGACAGGGTGACAAAGGCATACCTAAAATGGAGGAGAAATAGTTATTATAAACGAGTGCATCGATCTCTCCTTGCAATGATGAAAACAATGCGCTTCACGGTGATTATAGTTTGTAAACTGCCAACCTCGGAATATGAAAGGTACTACAGTTGAAGCTGGAAATTACTAAAACAGTTAATCCTTAATATAACAAACCTCAATATAACAAAATTCTCAATGTAGCAAAGTATTTACATTTTTGTAACTTCGTGTACAAAGAATACAATCTATTCTCAATAAAGCGTGTTTATCTACGATTTCAGTATACGGTGAAAGCTCGTTACTACACGCAGCATAACTACGCACTAAACGGTAGTACGCTTTAACCACCCAGTACAAATTTGCATCTCCTGACGTGCCCCATCCCCACCAAGAAAGAAATAAATACAGTGCCATAGCAAATATTGCCTAAAGTACCCCCCACAAACCCTTTTCTTTATTTTTTCTAAAGTGCAGAAAAGATTTTGGATAGAGTACGGATAGAGTGCGGTTTTAGATAGAGTGTGTTCGATAGAGTGCAGTGGCGACGTCAAGGAGCATTTCAAAACTATTACAGGGTCCAGGATACGCAGCGACTGACATAGCGACTGACATAGCGACAATACGGGTAGTATCAGCTTTCTGTGATACATGTGTACACATCTGTACTGCGATCTGCTACATCGAAATGCGGTACAGCCGCGTGGAGCTGTGCGTCTCCTGGCTAGTTGCGTACAGCACAATGCCTACTCAGCCTGCGCCATCTCTGCCAGGCCGCTTGCTGTACCCCACACACGCATTTGCCCCCCCCATGGTAGTGTTCTTCATACACACTTCGCTCCAGACTGTGCACAGATACGGTGAGTAGCTTGTTGGGTTAACACGGCAACGACGAGCTTCCTGCAAACGATGTGCGTTTGGGTTGTCGCCTAATAAAAGCGTGCAGTATAGTTACAACAGCGCTATGCTTGCTGTACCGAACGCATGCGCTTAGAGTGATAGCGTGAATGTGGCGAGGTTTCTCGGCGCCCACAACCCGCAATGCTTAACTTCGCAAGAGCGAGCTGCTTTCGTTTCTACAAAGTGGTGCGTGCTTGAACACGGTGCCGTACAACAAGGCAGCAGTAATCGGCGGCCCAGAGTGTTCAGGTTGTCGCCTATTAAAAGCGTGCAGTATGCTTAAAGTAGCTCAACACCACATGCGCGCCCGAGCTGATAGCTGAAGATATTTATTGTGATAAGGCTGTCAGCGATAAGCCACACTGGCATGTTCGTCGGTGGCCGCCACCTCGCCTTCATTCTTTCCTGATGCTTATCCTCAAAAGGCATCGCCGCAATCACACAGAAGTCGGAATCATTGACCGACCGATCTCTGCCCTTCTCGAAAATATGGAAAACCTTTTGCAGCATATTGTGGCATCGGCAAGTTCAGTGGTGCAGTAAACTTTTATGGTACAAAAAGTTATCGCGGTGTACACACTAACCGGTAGGCACAGGACGAAACCATTACGGCTTAAGTGATCAGCGAATGCATTAGGCTCTATGAGACTCAGTCGGGGATTCGTCGCAACCACTACGTTTTAGCCATTAGTATCTTTAAGCGGGTATGTATTAACGAGGTTTGACTGTACTAATAAAATTTTAGTGCTGCCAGAAAGGAAGATTGAGGCACTAAAAACTTAAGCTTCTGCTGGTGCCTTGGTCAAATGGTTACATTATACATAGTCTTTGCGACTGCATTTCTTAACTCGCATATCGCGCGAAAGAGGGCAGCCGCCGCAGCGGAGCAGCGTATTTTGCTGCAGCGGCTTAAGGCAAGGGTGTACCTGGATGCTCTCCTTACCTCCAAAGCAGTACAGAGACAGCATTCAGAAACCCTGGTGCATCATATTGTGCACTCTACTCTATACAACATACCGCAAAAGCCGGAACATAGGTTGGACCGGAATATAGGTCGAACCCCCCACTTCTAACTACTGAAAATTGAAAAAAAGAAAAAGTACATGGAATAGCCAAAGTATCAGAAGGCGTGCGCCTTTACCGTGTAACAAACGCAATTTCAAATGGTGCACAGTGAAAATGCCATTTATTTACACGTAAGTTCCACATGGCAGAAAGCCAAAAGATGGGCTCAAGCATTATCTTCGTAAAACGTCACAACCGTCTTGACAGTAATCACGACGGGAGCGCGGCTCCCGGTTAAACTGTGCACCCTCGTTTCCACCTCTAGATACACTGCGATCTGGCACCGAAACAGTTTTCTTCTGATCGCTGCGTGTCGGGATGTAATCCTTCAGCTTCCGCCAGTAGCGAATGCTTCTGTGGTGCACTCGATATGACCGCTGATCATAGCCATACGTGCCGCTGTAACCAGAGCTACCGGCATCGCAGGAAGCAACAAAGAAACAGTATCCGGCGAGATTGGAAGAGCGAGAACGCCCGTGCAAAGATAAACTTTCAGTTATTGTTTGTGACTCACGGCTCCTGCTCAAGTTCACGTGCGCTAGCACCCGTTCACACCTTTCACACACTTCAGGCCAGATTTCTTTGTGCCTTCGTGAACTCGATCACTGTTTTCTTGAACGCTACGGTGAACTGTCGTTGGCCACCGATCAAGAACAAGAAAAAAAAAAAGCACCTTGGAGCCCAAATAGATTCACAAGACAACAACAAAACCGCAAAATGAGATCGCCCACGGCACAAGGCTGGTGGTAAACAAAGCGATGACGATGAATGTGATGGCGATGGAAGCGGTTGACTTCAGTTGCCCATAGTGGCCAGACTTGCGGAGTTTTTCTGCCAGTGACCGGTGTATAAAATGGCGGTTGACAATTTAAGGCTGTTTCTTGAAAAAAATATTCGACCTATATTCCAGTTTTTACGGTAGTTGAATATTCCTCACTGTGCATGCCGTGCATCAGAGCCTGACGTACCTGAGTACGTATTTACTCAAAAATAGGTCGAGTGCAAATATAGGTCGACCCCTATATATTGCATTCTCCGAAAAAAAAATGTACACATATTCGAGTACAGGTCAACCCATATTTTTTTTAGAAAACCATGACGTTTCAGATTCCCGCGAACAAACGCATGGCCTTTGCGATCTCTATTTGCTATTCAAAGATGGTGGATATCACGTATTTAACAAACTTAGCAAAAATAAAGCCTTCAAGATTTATGATTGTTGTTCAGAGCTGTTGTGTTGGCGTGGGCTCATCATCATCGGAGGTGCTTCTATGCTTGCCGCGGTCTGATCCCGTTGTCTTTGCGTCTGTTACGTTTACGAGTCGTTGTGCAAGTGTGCTTTGTGTGTATTTATTTAACGCCTCCAACTGTTGGCGACAACAAAATCACAGACAGTGATTATGGTTCTCTAAATGATGCCCTCCCAATTTCCACGGTTTTATCTGTCGACAAAAGATCTTGGCTGAGTGTGCTGGCATGTGCAGCTACGGTGGCAGAGTCTGAACTGTAGGCAATATTCACAGCGTTCTGCGAAAACTTTGATTAGAGTTCATAATGCTATTTTTCCTTTTTATTTTTGTGGTGTATTAATTTACTACAATTACACATATGTAATGTGCCAGTGTAGCTGTCGCTGTTCGAAACATGGCAGGCACAACAGTGGAACCCTATTATTTCGATATTTTTGCTAACTTTGATCCCGTATACAGGTTGAGTTCCTTTGGTCACGAATATAGGTTCATAGCTAATTATGAGTTACATTTCCGGAAAAAAAAGGTCTACCTATATTCGAATAAATACGGTAGTGCTTTTTGTTGCTGTGTCAAGTGACAAAGCATGGGTAGCCACAGAGGTGGTAGTACTAAACGCAACTACCTCTCACTTATCCTGCAAGCAATCAAGATCGTGCAGGCAATGGATGTCGCCTACAATGCTAGCATCTTGCAAGTGATCGCAATCAGTGAAAGAAAAGATGCCACCACATGTTTCAAACTATCGCAGAGGTCGCTCTCCATGATCCTGAAGCTGAAAGAAGGTATACTGAACTTTGAAGAATTGGATACATTTCAAGCTAAAGAAATGAGAACTAGCAGGCACTTTTACTGCAGGTAGAAGTTCGTTTTTTTGTTTTTTTTTTCAGTGAGCGCTCTGTCTTAATTAAGCCGCAGGTTGAATTTCTTTTGGAAATGCCATAAAGTTATGGAGGTGCTAAGTGGGCGTTGTGTGATAAAAGTGATCGACAAGACTTTGTTGGACTAGCGTGCTGCGCGCATGAGCGTCGGCAGGATTTTGTCTTGGGGGGTTGCATCGCGGCTAGGAGAGGGGGAGAGCGCTGGTGTAGCTTGGGTGGGGGCAAGTGCTGGTGTGGCTTGAGGGGGGCAAGTGCCCCTTTTGCACCCCCCTGCCGACACCCGTGGCTGCGCGTGCTACACTAATCTACAGTGATGATCACAATTTGTGCTGCTATACCAGATCTCACTCGCATGCAATATCACAAATTAGAAAGTGTGGCGACCATGAACAAAGGCGCCGCAATTCTGGTTGTCTCAATGTATTCATGCGATTTTAAACTGAAGCTAATTTGTTTTTGTGGCGTGCAATGTGCTTCAATGTCGCGCGTTCATCGAACTGAGCGAAGAGCAAGCGGCTCAGTTTGGTGATCAGAGAACTCAGTGACCTGCCATTCTGGTTAATCGCCGAGGTTCAAATGGCAAGTCACAGCGATGAAATGGGTGCGAGAGCTTTGCATACACTGATCACACAGTAAATTGGACCTGCTTTCCTTTAGGCTTTACATGTAATGTATGGTTGCCGTGCTTTGCTTCAGTGCAGCATCAGATTGTAAAAGTGGTCAACTATGATCTGCTGCTATCACAGTAGATGAGTTGAAGGTACGATAAACTGTAGTTGCCTGCTGTCTGTTTTTATATCTGTCAGTTCGTAATAATCAATGTCATCATATCAAGATCTCCCTTTAGAGGTAACTGGTTCCTTGTTTTTAAAAAAGGCAATAACAACAAGGCAATATAATGTTACAAGAGGCCAACTTGGCTATGCTTGATCCTGCTTGCACACCTCTTGAATACTGCCTGCTTGACCAACCTTTCAATAAGCAGCAATGCTGCCTCACATTTTGTGCTTGGCCTATTCTGAGTTGACATGCCATCTCCTCCCTCTCGCTCTAATATCTTAACAAAGCAGGACCAAATTTACAACTCACGGAGCTCCTTTTGTTGTGATGAGAAAAGTCTCTTGCACTCCGTACTTGTCAAAAATATTTCTTACGTCATCCTGTAAAGAAAGTCAGAACAGTACCTGTGAACAAAACACACTCACAACAAAGTACATTGGGCAAACTGAGCTTTGCTTTACCAAAGTATGTAGTTTCAAACGCATACAAAAACAAAAAGAAAACAGGCTTCCATCATGTTATTTATATGCTCCTTTTTTTTTTTTTTTGTCGTCGTGGTAACTAGTCTAGCTTCCGAGTGCGGAGGCCCAGATTCAAATTCGCATATTGGACGAAGCCTTTTTTTTTCATTCTTTCATTAAGTATGAAGTATTAGTAATTATTAAAATTTTGCTCTTGTGCTAAACAATCAAAGAAGCTATAATTCGGTTCGAAAACATGAACTGGCAGTAGTGATGCTGGCAAGATAAGCACCAAATGCACACAGCAAAGCAAAGCAGCAGACCTTGCAGTACAGTAGAACCTCGTTGATACGTTTCTGAAAAAAACGCGGAAAATAAACGTACGATCTGAATCCAGTAAAAATTGAGGCTGACAAGCCCATATTGAGGTGCAAGGGCAAAAAACATTTATTTCTCAAAAAACATCGAGGGACTCTTCGATTTTCAAACTCCTGGCATTTCGCTGGCAGCCAGAGGTCAGCCAGCTAGTTCCGGTCCTGACCGGAAATAACGTCGTGTTCAGTGTATTGAAATCCTGAGACAACCCGAATATTGCAAAACCGAACTCTGGGACAACCAGCGTAAACGTAAAGAAACGGTACCGCCATGTCAGCAGACGAAACTTTGCGCTGCATGAGCGTCGGTTCTTTCTGCATTGCCAATTGGAAATGTGGGGCTAGGTTTGCCGAAGAGCGGAAGTGATATTATCGAGCATACGCATTTGGGATACGATCACATACGTTCGCAAGATCACGTGTGACTGCCGCCCCGCTAAAGGCTTAACAAGCTCAACTCTGCAGAGTGCACGTAACAATCGCGGTACAACAAGATAAGCGAAATCTCGCGAAAGTGATAAGCGTCCCCGAAAACGACAGCTGCTCACGGCTATCGCATACTACGTCGCACACTTGCGCTGATCGGTTTGCGTTCTGTCTTAACTTGAGACATCTGGTGGTACGTTCGCCACCACTCGTAATCGCACCATCTCGCATGGCGGAATGGGCTTTAAAAGATAACACCCGGCGTAATAGCAACAGAAAGTGAAGTCCCCAAGCGCCCGATCCGTCGAGTCCTCACAAAGATGGCGGCGAGCGCGCATCGTCTCGTTTTGGTGTCTGATGACCAGAAACCTTCCAGATATCTTCCAGAACAAATTTTTTCTGGCAACTTCTGACGACCCGCTGGTAGGCAGAATTGTCCAGAACGCCGACTGGAATTGCACCGCGCAATGGGTGGAGCAGCCCGAAAACGAACGCGCTCCGGCAGAAAAGTATGGGGGAAATTATCGGCCATATTCACTGGGCACAATGGCGGCGTTGCAGTGGTTACGTGTCACGGCGTGTTGTGCAGCGGCGGCGGCATGTGCGTTTCCACAGTAGGGTGCCTTGATGTGCGTTTTGTGCACACTATTCTGTAGGTCTTGTACCGAACCGTAGCGGACTGGAGGAGCGACAGCCTCCATTCTTTGGGCCGCATTGTTAGTTCCCCTGGCTGTCGTAAGCCATGGGGTCCGAACAAAAGTGTGTGGAAAGAGTGTGCATCTGTGTACCGAATACGGATGAAGGATTTGCAATGCTCAGCAAAATCGTGCCAAGTGCTACAGAAAATACTTTTCTTTTTAACCCTTTGAGGGTCGAATTTTTTCGCGAAATCCAGTCCAAAAATGTGTAATTTTTTTATTGCTGAAATAAATTCTTCACACGATTCTATTTAAGAAAAAAATTGTCTAAAATTTCTTTCGTGACTGTAAAGTGACAAAAAAGTAATTTTTGTAACACATGGTTTATTCCTAGTAAAATCAAGCAAAATCCTAAAAAATAAATGTAATAGTTTTTTATAAATAAATATTATGCATTGTATTAAACATAGATCATAGACATACAAAAATAAGCCCACCAGAGTACTTTTCCAGTTAAAAATGTTCGTGCTCTAACACCAAAAACTTTTCAGCGTGTGATAGCCTTTGAAGCATGGCTCGCCACGCATGCTTTCCAGATGTCGCTCCTTGATCGTCATCGGAGTCTGAACTCGTCAAAAAATCCTCGTCCGACAAACTGAAATCCACTGAATCAGATTCTGATTCGGCACTTGGGGAATAGTCCGCATCGGAAGAATCGCTCACCTGCAGCAGAGCAACCGGCGCGCGCTTCCATAGCGTAAGCGCACTGCGTCAGTGAGCGCACGGAAGAAAACTCTATGGTTGTGCGCCCGTACGGAAAGCAAAACGAGTGAAAAAGCTACAGTAATCCTTCGTCTTTTCGCCAACAAGACGTACTTAGTTTTTCCGAGACCCCAAAACAGAAAACGCAGTCACGGCGGCGTCGTTTGTGTAATTTAGCGCCGCAAGGAACAGATGTAATCGCGCCCCGGGGAGCAATAAACGAGAGAGTAAAAAGCGGTCACCCTTTGAGAGATTAGGAACCAAACAGCCATCAGCTTCACGAGCGCAAGAAGGGAAAACCACCCAAAGGACGAAACCGAAACCAGCCAGACCGCGTGCGCGCGTTCTGATGCGCAAGTGAAAGCCGCCACGCCGCCTTGGAAAAAGAAAAGACGGAGAGACAATGGTGCATTGAAATAATTCCACGTATTGCCGAAGCGTGGCAGCACATTCCAAGCAAGAGAAATGATCGAACAAGGCGTGCGTTTGGAACCAACCGCGCCGCGGGCGCGCCCGGTTGCGCAAGCAATAGCCGGCGCGCGGCGTGCCGTTTTGCGAAGCATAAAAAAAGCAACAATGGAGAAAGATCGGCTCATGAAAAAAATTCCACGTATTCCCGAAGTGCATGCAAAGCAAGAGAAATGATCGAAAAAGGCGCGCACTTTAAACCAGCTGCACCGCGAACGCGCTCGGATGGGCAAGCGACAGCCGGCGGGCCGTTTTGGGAAGCAAAAAAAAAATACAACGGAGAGGCATCGGTGCATGAAAAAAATTGCACGTATTCCCGAAGTGCGGCAGCACAGGCCAAGCAAGAGAAATAATCGAAAAAGGTGCGCGTTTTAAAAATAAACGCTATGCCGTACATGTACGACGAAAACCCTTTGGTACCACGAAGCTTCTGCCGTACTTTACGGCGAAAATCCTCAAGGGGTTAAAGCCGTTTCAAGATTTTGATGGCCAGTGTGGCCGCCTGCCTTCGGGTCGGTGTGTGTGGCTGACAGAGAGCGGCGATCGAGCAATTCGGAAAAGACACATACGGAGGGAACGATTGAACAATTCGGAAGAGACGCGAAGGGGACAATTGAGCAAAGCAGAGAAAGTGCGGATGGAGGAAAGGCACAGCGGAGAAGCCGCCGCCGTCGTCGCCGCGCAGCGGCTGTCTGCCACTTCGTGCTTCACAAGTGCACCAGAGGGCCCTTTTAATTTGGACACCTGAATGAGAGTTTCTGAGTAGAAAACGTATCATACGACCGCAGTTTTCCGTGGTGCTGAACGTTGTTGCCGAATAATTGTATTTTCCGGAAACGTATTAACCGGAACGTATTACACACAGCTGTATTGGGTTATTTTTAATTTTCGCGATTGCAAGCGCAGGAGCCGGGAAATCGTACTAAGCGGGAACGTATCAACGAGGTTCTACTGTATTATGCCCGCATGATTGACACGGGCAAACCATCAACATTGAAAAAATGTGCTGCCAGCAATTGCACGCACTTCCTGTAGCACTTTTAAAGAAACAGATACGAAGTTCTGAGCAGCATAGAAAAAACATGGTTGATCACTCCGTCATAGGAATCGGTACAGCGTGAAAGTGAAACGTGTCCTCGCAGAAGTAGTTGAATGTTTATTATACATTGATATACGAGAGCTTGGACAATGTCTATTGGTGTTTGACAGCTATAGGCCCGCTTGATGTGGACATACCCACGTTGACACCTGGTGGCACATCTCCATCCTACCGACTAACGTCCATGAACATGTTTAAACCTTTGTGGTAGCTGTAGTAGTTAACATACACCTGGACACAGCATATTGTGAATCCCACGCAAAAATGGCTTCAACATGCACATAAACACTAACTCGACATGCACTCTTTTAAAGCGTCGTCATTTGAGGAGAGAAGCGGCAAGGTGTACGCTCCCTAGTAGTCTGTGCCAGTGCACTCGAAGCTGTAGGCGACGGAAAAACACCGTTAGTCAATTTGGAAGAGGCCCTACGCTGGCGAAGAGTCGTGACACGCTGACGCGAAAGGCGAATCTCAAATTGCATCACCGAATCGAATCACCTGGATGCCGCATTTCACCGATCATAGAGTTTTCTACAATATTGCAGTCAAAGCCTCTGCCGTGCTGAGAGTAGCGAAACGCTCGCAGTCGGTGCTCGTTAGTGTCATGATGCATTACTTGTGGCCTCCGAGACTGGCTCCAGCAACGTGCCATTGCTAGTGTTGCTCAGGTCGTTCCATTCGTACGGGAAGAGCGTAATCAGAGAAAGCCGTGTGACAGCCAGAACAGCGTTGCTGATTGGGCGCTGAGATTCTTCACTGAGCTTGGGCTAAGGTCACCATCCCACAGAATGCTAAACAGTTAACAGAAAGATCACACCACGGCCGGGCACGAAACGCGACGCACGTATCTCTCCTCTAGTCTGGACGCGATTTCTCACGGTTTGAGGGGGGAATGTGATGTGACAGCCAGGCGAGCGTCACGGAGCTATTTTTTAATATGGAAGCATGGCATGAGCGAGGCTTGTGCAAAAGCCGCTACCTTGCATTGTAAGGCATTGACAAAAGCATGTAGGGAAGGGTGCTTCAGCTCCACTAACGTGAAACCTGTGGAGGGGCGAAGCATGCAGTGTGCGCCGGTGTTTCCCACAGCAAAATCACTGCTAATGGGCAATGAGAGACAGAAGAGAGATTAGACATGGAGACCCGCAGTCCGTTTTTAGTTAACGTGCATGCTGCGAATCTTTATTGTTCAACCATGCACAAGAGAAATCTCCCACCTGCACTACATTGCAGGTCAAGAACTAGTGCCTATATATACGGGGTGCCCGGTGAACGGTTGTGCAGCACGAGCAGTCAGTTTTTTCCATCAAGAAACTCACTAGCAGACGCTGCCTGTGTCAGCGTTGTCTCTCACGGGCGAGGGCACATTCTTGTTCCTTGCGAGCTGGTAATTCGGCGTTCATTGCAGAAAGAGCATTTCCATAGTCAATGCATGCCGTTCGCTCTCTCTCGCCACACGGCGAACGCTTAGGCAGTGGCGCCCTCTCTTGCGCTCAAGCAAATAGACTGTCCCAACAGCAGACGACGATGCACGATGCACGCCAACACACCAAGACCCTAAGGTGCTTCGCCCCTAAAATTACACTTCTTTTCGAAACGTGTCCAATGGAACGGCCGTTGTAATGATGCAACGGCACGTTGCCAGAGCTAATGCCCGTTCCATTCCATCGTGGAGGCCATGCATTACAGTCACCAACCGTTGATTCACACACTGAAAATTCGGACATGCTCGTTTATTCGGACACCTTCGCGGCACCGCCACTCGTCCCATTGAAGTAATGTAAACTCACGACCGGGGCGCCCTACAGTGCGTCATTAGATTTTTCGGACTCTAGCTGGCTGATCGAGTGCGACGTTGAACGCCATGACAAGCTGTGACAAGCCATGACAAGGCCCCTTCACCGTTAGTTGTTATGGCTTTTGGGATCCCTTTATGCTTAGCAACGCACTACAAAGAAACAAAGGTTTCAAGCAGCAAAGAGATGATTAACAATAATTTACACTAGAGAAATCGCCATGAAGGTTTTGTCATGCTGGTGGCACAACTAGTGGCAGCAGATGCCATTAAATTCTGAGACTCATTTTGGTGAGCTTGGCACAATTGAAGTTCATTTTATCAGGATGTAGCAGCAAAGCCTAGTTCGAACTGTTTGGCACAAGAGTGGAATGATTAGGCAGCAAATAAGTATATACTGTGGTGATCATCAAACAAGATTTCTAACTATCTCAAAGAGGATTTGTGCTATATGCACCAACTGATTTTGTACGCTTATATCCATGAAGTCACAGTGGAAGCAAGTTTATTTCGTTGGCTTTTCTCAGTAACCATCTTGGCATCAAAGAGGTGCATTTTTCTGTGTGGAGCTTGTTCTGAATTCCTCGACTGTCACTGAATTTAGTATCAGTGAAAACATTTCATACCTTTGTAACATTCTTTGGAAGGTTAGCCACAAAGAGCTTGTTTGCATTGCTGAAAGGGTCCTTGGCAGCAGGTGCATCTGCAACAGACATCAGTAACATTTTTTCTTCTTTTCATCACTGTATTGACTGCCTCAAGTACTTTATCATTAGCATTCCTGAAAATTTACCTTCAGGCCACTGCAATGCAGAGCATCAATTATGACAGTGCACACACAACTTCCAGACAAGATGTGCGGTTAAAAAGAATATGTACCTGCTTTCTGTGGCTTCTGTTTCGGCTTTGTGCCATCCGCCTTGCGGACAGCCAAATTTTGCTGATTTCCCGCGGAGGCACCATTGAGGTCTTGAACGGCACGGTCAACACTTGCTGCACTTTCCAGCTCCACAAAGCATATGCTGGATACAAAAAAGAAGAAAATTGGTTGACTTAATTATGGACACCTATAGGTCTAGCTATCATTGCAATGATATTAACTCACCCGTGCACATTTACTGTCCCTGGATTTTGCGTAATACTCCGAAAACTTGTGCACTTTCTTAGATGTGATAATGAAAATGATACTAACACGACAACACCATGATAAGATGTACCAGGACATAACACAACAATCGGACTATTGCACAGATGCACAATCAGTAGCTGCATACAACTGGCAATACTGTATGTGTGCTCTTCCACAGTGCTTTGCAATTCATATTTGCAGAGACAATTGCCAACATGCAGTGACAATGCAGATGCAACCGTTTCACTACAGTGCCAAAAGCTCGCATTTCACTCCACCAATTGTAATTTCTTCATGCAACTCCTCCATGCCTTCTTTGTATTACTTTCTTCGTGCGATAACACCTTTTAATCAGCACATCCTGGTTCCGTAAGGCTGGGGTCATGCTCCGTGGATTAACCCTTTGAGGGTTTACGCCGTACATGTACATCATGGCCTGTATGTTTAAAATGCACGCTTTTTTCTATCATTTCTCTTGCTTGGCATGTGCTGACACACTTCGGGAATAGTACGTGAAATTTTTTTCTAGCACCGATGCTTCGCCATTTCTTTTTTATGCTCTACTACAGTGGTGCACCGGCTAGTTTCGGGTTCGTCCTTCGGCCGGTTCCGGCTTATTGTGCCCGCAAAACCGATGGCTTTCTGGTTTAGAATGCTTTAAAAGGTGATGGATTTGTTACTATCTCGTTTATTGCTCCCCGGTAAGCGATTACGCTTGTTTCCATGCAGGCACTGACTGACACAAATGATGCCGCTGTGGTTGCATTTCCTGTTTTGGGGAATCGCAAAAACCGCTTCCGTTTTGTTAGCAATAAGACGAATGATTATTATAGGTTTCGGACTTGTTTTTGCTTTCCGGACAGGCTCACAACTACACAGTTTTCTTCAGTGCACTCACTCGCGCAGTTTGCTTGCGTTATGGAAGTGCGCGCTGGTTCCTCGGCTGCAAAAGTGAGTCTAGCAGCGATTCCTCCTAATCGCCGCTCCACTGGCGAATTAGAATCTGATTCAATAAATGTCAACCCATCATACGAGGCGTTACTTACAAGTTAAGATTCAGATGTTGATGAGTGAGCGACATCTCAAAAGCGTGTGCGGCGAGACGATGCTCACTGGATAAAAAGCGGCTTTTCTCCTTCCATGTTCCCACTTGACGCCACTTCGTGCACTTATTTTTGTATGTCTATGAACTACACAGATGTTTATAGCAATGCATAACTTTTTAACAATATACAGTCGAACCCGTTTATAACGAACTCGAAAGTGTCGCGAAAAGTGGTCGTTATATCAGTAGTTCATTGTATATGGACTCGCCCTTAAAAACGTGCGCTTAGCGGCCAAGCCGTTGTTTTTTTTTTCTTTGTACACTTTTATTAAAGTGCTAACAACCCCTTCGGTGACAAGCTAAGCCTTTTCGCGTCGTGAAGCGACGCCCGCTGCGTGCTCACGAGTCGCAAGTAAACTGGAGCAGGGCACGCGCGAGCGCGCGCCCGCTGTCACGCTTTAGAAGGCATGTTTTAACTTTTTTTCGCTTCGTATGCGCCATATTTTTACCGCGACCATGTCCGAAGTGTTCGTTGTAAAAGTAGGAGCCTTTGCAATGAGCTGACACCGTTTCACCGAAGCGCGGTACCGCGACGTGGAGCCGATCATCCCTGGCTAGTTGCGTGCAGCGCGTCGCCTACTCTGGTCGCGGAGTCACTGCCGGGCCGCTTGCTGTATGCCGTATGCGCGCGTTTGTACGTTCTTCGTGCTTGCTTCACTCCAGACCGTGCACGGGTGCGGCGACTAGCCTCTTCGTTCAATGCGGCGAAAACAAGCATTTTCCAAGCAACACGCACTCGACGCCTCCGCGATGCTCTCGCGACCCTGCACGACGATGCGCGGCGCACTTGAGTTGTCACCTAGTCAAACACGCAGTATACGCTCGCTGTCAGTGCATCGACGTTTCTCGGTGCCCGCGCCGCTCAACAACAGCGAGCTACTTTCCTTTCTACAAAGCGACGCGCACTTTAAAGTGGTCTCGCACGACGCGGCGGCGGCGAACATGCGAACGGCAGCATGGCTAAGCATGGCGCACTCGTACCGCCATCAATCCGCAGTGTACGGCGTACGCCACAAGCACAGCCGAGCAGATATCTACAGATGACTGTGATAAGGTTGTCGGATATAAGGCATAATGGCACGTTCATCGACGGCCGCCACCTCGCCTTCGCTCTTTTCTGATGCTTATCCGCGAAGGCATCGCCACAATCGCGCGGAAGTCGTAATCACCGATCGACCGGTCTCTGCCGTTACCGAAAAGACAGACGACTTTTCGCGGCACATTGTGGCGTCGACGAGTTTAGGGACGCAGTGAACCTTTATGCGATGGAAAGTTATCGCGGTTATCACTTCTTGCATTTATGCCTTCTTGCGTTCCAAGGCATTGTATGGTTTATCGCAGGCGGTCGTAGCTGCAGAGAACGGCGTCAGGAAAGGTTACCGTGCGAAAGCTGACCGCAAGGCTTCATGCTGCCTACTATTTCTTTTTTTCCCTCACTGCCATTCTACCACTGAAGAAACGCCTGGAAAGTGACTCGTGAGCGACCTCGCTCGCAGCGTCCGAAATCTGCGTGCGGTGCTCGCCGATCTGGGTATCTTAGTCGCAAGTAAACTGGAGCAGGGCACGCGCGAGCGCGCGCCCGCTGTCACGCTTTAGAAGGCATGTTTTAACTTTTTTTCGCTTCGTATGCGCCATATTTTTACCGCGACCATGTCCGAAGTGTTCGTTGTAAAAGTAGGAGGCTTTGAAAAATGTTCGCTATATCTGGACGCAGCTTCAATGGTTAGCATAGGAAAATCGTAAGTGCACCCAAATATGGTCGTTATAACCGATAGATCGTTATATGTGGGATCGTTATAAGTGGGTTCGACTGTATATAGTTTTTTTTTATAATTTATCTTGCTGTTACTGATGAAAAAATTATGTGCATGTAACAACACAGCAGATTTTTTTTGTCATTTTACGATCACCCAAAAAAATTTTGGACAATTTTTTTTAATAGATTCGTCTAAACAATTTATTTCAACAATAAAAAAATACACATTTTTGGGACGCATTTCGCGAAAAAAATCGACCCTCAAGGGTTAACCAGATGCTCATAGTACATGTTGAATATGTATAAGAGAACATTGTTTTCTATTGGCTGTCCAGACTAAATGCTGCTTCCAGCATGCTGCTACCAGTTAAATGTATGAGCTATCCGATTCAATCATAACTTCTTGCAGGTAAGTGATACCACAGCCTCCTAATAAACTTGCAAAGCTACCGGATCAACACACTACTGCCATTGTCTATGAAGGTGCCATCTACTACATGGGGTAAAAGTCATAGCATCTTTAATATGGCAACGACAAATGTTGTCGGTAAACCATGCGGCACCATTAGCATTACACCAAAGTGAATACAATGTCTGTGCTCCAGAAAAGAATGACTCGTCTGTGTGGTAGTATAGCAGCAGGAAATATAATTTAATATTGCTATTCATAACAGAAATACGAAATTCACAAGCTACCAGAGGAGTAGACATTCCCATGCAATCCCAGTGCACATTAGATAGTTCACATTATGCTTGCTGACTTGGTGCACCAAGCTTCTTTCACCAAGCGCTCTTTGCTGTTGCAAAGGGCAAAACAGCAGTGTAAAGTTACAGTGGTGGACTACATCATCGAACAAAGGCAAAGCTCAGCCAAAGTGAATAATTTTCATGCCCCCATTTTCATCAATTTAGGAATTTTTATAGTAGTTTTGTAAATTCTGCACCACAACAATTTTTTCATTAACAAAACACACTTCTTTTCACTTCGAACATATTGCTATGCGTTGTGCCATAGAGCTGCAAGATGTTCTCTGAACATCCTTGCTATCCAACACATAACAATCTAGAATAAAGGCAACAATGGAACACTTACGGCTTCGGGCCTTTCGCTTTCAGGGCAATGTTGACCACTCCATACTTTGCAAAGATGCTCCTTATTTCTTCCTACACAGACAGTGCAAGTGAAAGATAGCAGACTTGAGTAAAGCTACACTAGAGTCATAACTCTCACTTTGTTTCCAAATAATAATGACATTCTCAGTGGCACATGAGAAGTTCCGTATCTGTATGGATATACCCCATTCCTTCACCTGTAACACTGCAGTTAAAATTGCACCGTGCACTTTTTACAAATGTACAATATACCGTATTTACTCGCGTAATGAACCCACTCGCATAATGAACCGACCCCAACCTTGGTGTCCTCGAAAAAAAATATTTTTTAATGTGCGTATCTGTTCATTTTATTTTGGTGTGATTGCCAGTGCCACTGACGATCGAAACAACATGAAATCAGGCCATTATGTCTCAAAACAACGACGCAATAAGAGTCACAACATAGTTTAACAACCATGCTAAACAGTTGCCAGCAGCGCGAGCGCGAACGATGAGAGTCGAAATTTAAAATTCACGCCTTTTTGGGGCGGAGCGTCATCTGTCGAATACAGAAGAAACCTCCTTGCTAAAAGCATGGCCTCTGAGATTGCGTGCTGCCAGATTTTTCGAGAGGCTCGAGAGAAACCTGTCGGCGCACAATCTCAGAGGCCATGCTTATAGCGCTGTCGCTGCTTCTATGTTGTCTGATTTCTTCACCGTGGTGAACTTCATTGGACACCTCCTGCGTGGGGTGCAGTGGTTCGGTACGCTAGCTACACGGCCGGTCTTAAACTCAAGGTGGTCGAACATGCGCTGGAGCATGGAGATCGTGCGGCTGGACGACACTTCAGCATCGATCCGGTGCGCGTACGTAACTGGAGAAAACAAGAGGAAGAGCTTTGGGCTACAAAAAAGGATTGTCGCGCATTTCGCGAGCCAAATCAAGGAAAGTTTTCTCTTGTCGAGAGACAAGTTCTCGAATATGTTAAGAGGCTCCGTAGTGAGGTATGTGCAGTGTCCCACAAGATGACTTAATTCCACGCGCGAGCCACAGTCAGAAATCAAGGCATTCCTGCCACTGACTTCAAGGCCAACAGCGGTTGGGCAGCAAGCTTTTAGATGCGAAGTATCTCTTGCTCGGGGGTATGTCACGCGGCGTGGTAATCCGCACGTGGCGTAGTAGTTCGCGCTCACACTATGCATGTGCAACTCTCCTCCTTCCCTCTCTCCAACAGCTGCGCGTTACTCTCTCCACTTCTCTACCAGCACCTGCTTGCGCTTCTCCTGCGTTCTTGGTTCTGCTCTCACGGTGCATATGCTACTCTCCTCTAGTCTCCTCTCCTTCGAATGGTAGAGCGCTGCGCATGTTCAGTCCAGCGCTTGCCTCGGTTGGCACCTCTGAAATGCGGGCTCGACATGCCGAAATTCTCTCCTGCGCATGCAAATCCCCTCCCCCTCTCTCTCCTCTCCTACGCTGCCTCTCTCTCGCGCGCCTGTCAACTGTGTTCCCCGCACGCCCTGTGAGAATTAACGGCCATACTAGAGGGAAGACACGACGCGCGTAGTGTTCCTCTTCGCGTTCCACGACGCGAGGTTGGTAGCATGTCCAGCGAACGCCAACGGAACGCGATTGTGCAAGTGCTCCGGCTTCGCATTGCCTCATGATCCCCTTTAGCGGGAGATGGCGTAATTTTTTTTAACACCGTCATGCGAAATTTCAGCTCTTATAACTCCCGCAATAATTTTTACCCGCGTAATGAACCCTCCCCCCAAACTGGCGCCGACTTTTCTGAAAAAAAGGTGGGTTCATTACGCGAGTAAATACGGTATTATCGATGCAGTTAAGTTCAAACATAAACATCCAAGCTGTAGAAGAAAGTCAATCCTATATTTTGTACAGCATATCATGCAGCAAGCATGATATACTGTGCACAGTAGAGGCTTTTGCACAGTAGATCACATAGCCAGCTAGGGTAAAGTGGCGCAGCAGCGGCAGCAATGTTGGCAAGTGTACAACGTTCATGTCAGCTTTTAAATCATGCTGCTTGTGGGTAACGAGAAGTGGCAATGACGGGTCATAAGTGCACAGAACATTGCTGGGACCAGCCTTGCAGTCTTAATTATCCATCCCTTCAAATAAGAGGATTTCAAATTATGAAGATTCTACTGTACACTCAAACCACGATATAATGAACACGGATATAACGAATTATCAGTTATAACAAAGTAAATGAAGAATACAGTGAACTCCCGTTGAGACGAACTCTGTTAGGACGAATTCTCGCTTATGCCGAACAACAGGGAACCGTTTGTTTGGTTTCCCATAGACTCAATGCAAAAAAAATTCGCTTAAGACGATCTGCCCAGCTGTACTCTTCTGTTAAGACGAACTTTCACGGTGATCGACAACACTGGCAATGACTAAATTCCACGCGCGAGCCACAGTCAGAAATCAAGGCATTCCTGCCACTCACTTCTTAACTCCCGTTAAGACGAACTCGGTTAAGACGAATTCTCGCTTATGCCGAACAACAGAGAACCGTTTGTTTGGTTTCCCATAGACTCAATACAAAAAAAAATTAGCTTAAGACGAACTGCCCAGCTGTACTCTTCTGTTAAGATGAACTTCCGCGGTGATCGACAACACTGGCAATTCTGCGAAGCGAACACTGCAGTCTTGGTGGGGCATTCAGGCGATCAAGAAAAAGCAAAAAAGCCAAAAAAAAAACGCTTGCCAGAGCAAAGATGCGAAGCAAATCACGACATAGAACGGTCAGCGGATAAAGCCGGTATCCCCCTCACCCCCAGCCTGTGGGTGGAGGAGGTGCGGGCGTTATCAGCAAAGAAAGCAACAAAAAGAGTAGGGGGATTTACAACTGGGACCCCCAAGCCATTGCGTCCTTTTGTATCCCCCGCCCCTCCCTGTTCTTCGGTTTCCCAGCTGGAGTACAAAGAAGAACAGAACACAAGAGCTTGGGACCCCTCCGCAGTGGTCAGAGGGGCAAACGCAAGGGGAGTGAAGGAAAAAAATTAAGAAAAAGCGACAACTGAATTTTATTGTAACGGGAACAAAAATTGTCTGTGCATTACAATCGAGTACGTTGTGCACTCCCCTCAGCGGGGTCAGGTGCATTGTCATCGCCATCATACAATGGCGGCCGAGCACATTTTGTGGTCAGTTCGCGTAAGACATTTGTGCGTTGTATCTGTTCCCAGTGAAGTGCAAATTGTGATGAGCCATTTTGATTATGGAAGTGCACAACAAGGGAAGGCTATTTTGTACACTGAATATAGCTGCGTCGTGTCTTTTTCGTGTGCGCGAGGCTTGTGACCATGAGTAGCGCAATGGGATATCTTCAGCTGCACGTCGATCAGAAAAAGTTACTACAGGCTGAAAAATATCCGGACCTCCGAGAAAACCTTGCAGACTTTCTTAAGCAACTCAGCGTATCATGACTTTGTCAAGGCAACGGCACATGACCGAGGCATATCCAGAAGTGATCTTAGAGCCAGCAAAACAGGCTCACAGAAGAAAAGGAACTGCCAGGACAATACGTAAATTTACATTATATGAAAAAAAAATGTGCTTCTCTCTCTCTCTCTTTTTTCTGTTTTTTTGTAATCGTCAACATAGGAGCGTACTACAGTTTTATCATTAAAATGTGGTAGCAGTATCTTCATGAATTTTTTTATTTTTCAACCTGCGAAATCAGGTGCTCGTACGATTCGTGTAAATACTCTGCCTGAAGGCATAGTTTTTATCTAGATGAGCCAAATAAATGCTTTTTCTTGTCTTTTTGCTCCCATTGTAAGTCTACTCCATTCAGTGTTTTCAAGTAACATATTTGGATGCACTTGGCATGTTAGCATCTCTCTTTTTGGGGGGCACTTCTGATAAGCCGAACTCCTGATAAGACAAACAAATGACCGCGGTCCCTTCGAGTTCGTCTTAGTGGGAGTCTACTGTAGTCGTGTCATAGATACAGTGTTACAAATGAACGCTTATAACAAATGTTCGGATATAACGAAGTTTTTTTGGTGGTAGATGTGACTTTCTTATAATAAGATTTCAGTGTATATATAAATAAAGGAAAGCAACACTGGACGATACTCATCATCGCATGGAAACTCTGTAAACTACTTGAAATTCAGAAGGTTCGTTTTCGGCACGTCATAACATCTGCTGACGCTCGCTACTGGAGCAGTAGGAACAATAGATAAGTGGTAGGCTGAACCTTACCTCTGTAATGCCTGCCTTCAAATTCCCCACAAAAACTTCATTGGATGACCCGACCGCTGGTGGACCTGCAACACATGTTAATGTTAATTTCCTTGAAGTGTGGGGGCACTATCACCCCCTGTAAAGCGTTTGCGCCTCATGGAGCACGCACGTCTCGCATATTGGCACAGTTGGATGCAAAAGCCGCCGACCGAGAGTGGCGCTGTGCTCGCGCGATGTAGGCTTAGCGCGGTGGCGCCAGCAGCGCTGCCTGTGAGGTTAGGCTGGCGTGCAAGAAATGGCAGGGACTCTCTTTGGGATTTGGTAGCGTGCGTGCATGGAAGTTTGCCGAGGTGGGTCTGTGGGGGACGATACCGCGGCTCGTTTCCCGCGGGCCCCTCGTGACGAGTCGAACATCAGTGAAGCCGCATTCGCAGTGCATTGTATGTCTTATGTTGTCTTGTGTTTGTTATGTTTTCTGTGAATTGCATTGTCATTGTGTAAGCTTACTTAGCGTGGTCCTAGTTGCGTATTAGATTCGGCAGGCGAGCGCATCGTATGTAAATGAGGTTAATAAATGTAAACATGTTGGTTGCCCGGACGGCGTCTACTGTGTCCATGTGTTCTGAGAGCGGCTCATATTCAGACCCCACAAAAGGGCCCCTAAACCACCCAAAGGTCGAAATTTAGTTGTGCTGCAGCTGTGCACGAGTCTACATCGAACACATAGCCGTGAGAATTTTTCGAAACAGTGCAGTAATAGCGGAGTTGCAGGCGTTTGATGATACAAAAGACGCCCTCGCTCGTTTCCATCTTTCTATCGCTATGCTCCGTTCATCGGCTCGTCTCTTCTCCTGGCCGAGTGCTCCCCCTCGCCGTGCGAGGAGGAAGAGCAGCAAGCACATGTAACTGCAATCGAACAAACAGGTGTTGTAGATGACGACAGATGGCATGTTGACGTCACGACGAACACTGAGGGCATGAGGAATGCCGAGAGGCATGGAGAGGATATAAGATTGTCTCTTGGAATTTGTGGGGCGCCTGCGGCTCATAGCACTGCCATGTTTGGCATTGTTGACTGTGACGGCATTCTGAACTCAATGCACGCATTTACTTGAAATGTTAAAAAAATTATTGGACGTGGTTTAGGGCCTTAAATACAGCTCAGACCACTTATAACGTAACCGCTTACAGTGCAGTACCGGCTATAATGCGGTTTTTTCTGACTCCCGTTTACCCTCTCATAGAACTCCATGTATACGCATACCGCTTATTGTGCAGTCCCCCGACATGAAAGACCGGTTATAATAGGGCTGCCGGAATGTTCTGAGAGATGCGAGGGAGCGAGCGTGCTTCTCAGCGGAGATGCGCCGGCGGGGGAGAGAGCGGCGACGGCATTACGAAGGAGGAGTGGACACGGAACGACGAACAAGGAGCAGGGAGAGAAAAAAAAGGGGGATGGCGGTGGGGGACAGCAGCCCGGCGCGGGTGCGTGGTGTGAGGAGGGGGAGCGGTTGCATGGCCGACGGAGAAGCCTTTGCCCCCTTGACATGCGCGCTTTGCCCCGGCCGCATGACATGCGTGCTCCGCTACGTATGGGCGCCCGCGTCCGCATCAAGAGCGCGTTACCGCTATTTGTCTCCGTCAGGAAAATAGTTACTTCGTCGTAGAACGCAGATATCGCGCGTGCAACCGCGATTCCCCCGCAAGTAACAATGCTTTGAGACGCGATTGAGCTTTCGCCTTTGCCACCAACAGGCGGACTTACAATCTTAAGAGACCTTTTCAGGATAGTTGCCGTGGCTGTTCTCCCAACCACGAACCGAAACTGCGTTTCACGCGTGATGCCCTCAGTTTAGCTCACGAGTGCGATCTCTTCTACTCCCGATCTCCGTGTTGCCTAGGGCAAGCTTCTCGCGGCGGCATGCCAAGTTGCAACGCGCACGCTAGGCCTAACAAGCGCTAGCTGCCATGTCGGCGGCCGCAAACTACAGAAGTTGCGGTTTGGTGCCGAGTCAATGAAACATTTTGCAGTTGTTGCATTTAGAAGGGGTGACCTACATCTTTACTAGAGCTGTGCGAATAGCAAAATTTTGGGTGCGAAGCGGATTCGAATATTGAAGTGTGAGTGCGAATCGAATCGAATATTTTTCTAATATTTCTCGAATATTTCTGGAATATTTTTCGAATACTTCGAAGTGAAATTGCAGAAAAAAAAGTTAGAGAGGATTCCTAAGCATACTCTTATGAGATAGCAACATGAAAGTGTTTCTTTTCGCCAGGTTGATGAAGCACTGGCGGGGTGGTGTTTCATAGTTGTCTTATCAAGAATGAGGCAATGTAGAGGCCGAATTCTATTTATGTAAGTGATTTGGTGCAACCAAAGTGTTGCCAACAACACTTTACACGTGACAGGCAAAGATGCCATTTCCTCAGCCTCTCCTCCTCTCTCAACTTCTGTGGAAGCCCAGCTGATGTGGCGGACAAGGGTGTGCTCCCTTCAAGTCTGGAGTTCCAAATCTGCCTCGTAGACGTCGATATCTGAAATTTTGGATGCTAAAAAGCTTCGGCTTCCGATTTTTCGGACTTCCTGCCCAAATTTCAGGTCCAAAACAGCATTAATTGAGCCCCCACCTCTACCACATCTTTCATCTCCATGTTGGAACCAGCGTTTTCTTGAGTTAGTACATTGGCGACCGTAGCAGAGCTTGAAAGGCAGCTTTGCCGCAATACCAGGGTGTGACGAGGTGAAGCATATTGAAAATCTAGGGATCACTTCCAATCGGACGTTGACTGTCTTGGCAAAGTTCGACCGTAACGGAGCTTGAAAGGCAGCTTTGCCGCAATACTGGAGTGTAATGAGGTGAAGCATATTGAAAATCTAGGGACTACTTTCAATCAGACGTGGACTGTGTCTTGGCCAAGTTCGACCGTAACAGAGCTTGAAAGGCAGCTTTGCCGCAATACGAGAGTGTAGTGAGGTGAAGCATATTGAAAATCTGAAGGGGTCACTTTCAATCGGACGTTGACTGCATTTGTTTTTGGGAAGCTCGAATAGTTCGATTAGTAAAATTCCAGTGCGAATCGAATAGAAGAGCACACACTATTCGAAAAATATTCGAAATTTCGAATATTCGCACACCCCTATCTTTAACGAAAACACGGGCGCGTGTGTGAAACACTCGAGTGGTGGTTTGTGGTCGCCACCGTTTTCGACATGGCGCACGCACAGTGTGCTACCGCGGTGACTTCCCGTGACGGCGCATTTTTTCCGCGTTCGTTATGTCGGCACCGCAGGTCCACGAACACTAACCGTTCAACATTTCTAAATGTAAGTAGACGCAAACTCACGTCCCAGTCGCATGCCTCGATAGTCGGAATCGTGCACCTACCCATTGGTCATGTTTTGCACACGTGCAACCTTTCAAAAATGTTGTTTTGGTTATAGTGCGGATATTCGCAACTCTGGCGACTTACGTTATAAGCAACAAACATTAGTAAGAGATGTGTTCACTTTTATCAAGAAAAAAGGTTTGCACAATCCCAAGAACTCAAGCTTCTACATTCAAGCTTCTATGTTCAAGCTTCGATGTCCGGGCAGGGGTATCAGGACGAATGCTATGTACGTTATACAAAGCGATCACCTATTGAGGAACTGAATCCGTGGTCAAAAGATTACCAACCTTCTTGTCGCGGCTTGCCATGGGCTCCCTGAGTTGAAACACGGTCCAGGGGAGGCGGACCATCCTGTGAGTCCACCCCATTCATGGCAGTCTGCTCGGACATGTTAAGGACAGCTCGTTTGGGACCCGTAGACGGTCCACTGCTCCTGACACGAATCAGCGGTGGAAGCATATCGCCAGCCCCAAGAGCATCCGAGACTTTACACAGCATTGGAGGTCCATCGAGGCTCGGCACGGAAGAGGCGGAGGAAGAGTGTGCTTCGGAAGCAACAATAGGCGCAGATGGTGCACTGTCCCAGCTTTCTTCTGAATTGCCACCTTTATTAGAAGAGTTGCTGCCATTCTGTACACCCTTGCTACTTGGCCAAGGTGCTGAACCTGAGCCGTGACAAGAAAAAAAAGCCCGCAAAGGCAATTAGAGAAAATGAAAAAAGAAAAAGAGAAACTAAATGCCAAGTACAGAATGATTTCCTTAATTTACCTGCACTGGACGAATGCTGGGCTTAGCTGTAGCCATTAGAAGATGGTAGCTACAGAAACGTAAAGTACTACTTCCAAAAATAGTTGTCCTGAAACTGCACACCGCACTACAGTGACCATGTACCGTATTTACTCGCATAATGATCGCACTCGCGTAATGATCGCACCCCTAAATCTGGTCGTCAAAATTCGATTTTTTTTTTTCCCCGCGTAATGATCGCACCCCGAACTTGCCGCAGCGATATGTCGTGTGCCAAGTCTAACTGATGATCATCACGTTTACCATCTGTCGAACATTACGTTAAATAACTCTTCAAGACTCACCAAGTGAACTGAACGCACCAAATAGATTCCTCATTTTTGCCCACCCTTGGTGCCCTTGGTGCCGTATTAGAATAGCAGTAAAGACAAATGCCCTAGTTTTCACCACATGCCCACCA
>NC_051178.1:119765937-119787708 GCF_013339695.2 Rhipicephalus sanguineus
CCCCGAAAAAAATTTCTGGCTACGCCCCTGGCGAGGGTACATCAGCAGCCCGAACTTATACGTAAAGGAAAACACTGTCAGCGCCACGGAAATCATTTCTCATTCGCATCGTATGAAATAAATGCTTTTCTCTCTCTCTCCAAAGTCAGTATACATATCAGAAAGCTCTTCAGATGTTATCACCAACTATTTTCCATCCACGCTAAAGCTTTAGGGGCCGGATAAGAGCTTTTAATATTTTTCAGCAACATATTAAAGCTCTCCTTAGTATGCGCAGAAAGGCTACGTCTGTTATAATTTCGGGCTCATCTGTCGAACGTTTCAAGGCCATACAACCAGCCGCGTTTGCTTACCGGGACGTTGATATATGCTAACCATGCACGGGTCGTGGGATTCAATTCCCGGTCACCGCGGCAGCATTTACACAGGGCTGGTATATCCACAAAGCGCCCGTGCACTTAAAATTTAGATGCACATAAAAAAAATTCACCGACGATTACGATACTGCCTAATGCCAATTCTGAGCGCATCTGTTCAGGTGTTTTGATGTTGCGACAAGTTGAGGCGCGACTGCCTCGTTAACCGGGAGACCGCGGAAAGCAGCGCGTGGGCGCGTTCCACAACAGCCGCCGCAGAAAAACCTCCGTTCATGCAGCGCTTTATGACCATGTATGGTATCGGTGGACGCCCTCGCCGCATACCTTAGTGATGACGTCATCGGCGACCGCACGACGGCGCGCGCTACTGTGGCGCCGCGGAACCCAATGTCGTCTCGCCACGGCCGGTCTGGAGGCACGCGCTCGCTCCTTCCTGGAGCGAGCGCGCGCCTTCACCAGACCGGCCGTGGTCTCGCCAATGTCGTTCCCTCCTCCTCGCGCTCTCTTCGCTATTGCCGTCTTTCACCCTCCGCTGCGCTCCGCGTTCGCTTTCTTTCGTCCTCGTTCGCTCAACAAAGGAACGGACGCCTAAGAGCTGCAGTCTAAATCTTGGATATTATGGGCGAACTTGTGCCCGAAAAACTAGATGCAAAATCTAAAGGCCCGAACACACGTACGCGTTGCAGCGCGTCAACGCGTGACTTTGTGACGCGGCGCCGCGCCCTCTGCCTATGGAGGGGGAGGGCGCGCAGCTTCGCGTAGCCGCGCGCCCTCTCTCTCCCCATAGGGAGAGGGCGCGGCGTCAAAGAAGTCACGCGTTGACGCGCTGCAACGCGTACGTGTGTTCTGGCCTTAAGAGTCCGCTAGAGCACTGCACACACAAAGTGTCCTTTCGACCAACGCACGTCGTCTTCTCCCAAGCCTCGCGGGTCAACCCACTTTCTCGTGTCAGTGCGCGAGAAGCATGCGTTGCGCTGCGGCTCGCTGCGCTCCGCGTTCGCTCTCTTTCGTCCTCGTTCGCTCTATCGGTTACGCCGGCTGCGCTCTAAAAAAAAAAGGGGGGGTAACAACGCGGTTGGTAAAATGTATCCTATATACTGCGTGCCTCTAATCGTATATATCTCGTTCAGGCGCTGATCTTGTTGTTTTGGCCAGGGTGTCGGAACGAAATGTTTTTCGTTTCGGTTTTAGTTTCGTTTCACCGCAAAAAGTTCCGTTCCGTTTCTGTTCCGGAACGAAAAAAAAAATGTTCCGTAACGGTTCGTAACGGTTTTTTTTTATGCAAAAATTTGAAGTTAAGGTAATCATAAAAAAACATTGGATTTGTGATGCAGTTACTTGCCCTCCTGTTTAGAAAGCGGGACAAGGGCGAAACACGTTGTTCAGACGAGCGGAAGTAACTGTACCACGAATTCTTACCAACCAACACAAACCAGTATTAATTTCAAAGTCGTAGTATTTATTTTCTCAAAAGACGAACATGAATTTGTTTAGTGGGCTCAATGCTTTGTGTCAAGGGAGTGAGCACGATCTCAGAGGCAGCACGTCATTGAGAGTACTCTCTGATGTGCGAGACCGCTGTTCTGATAAAAAGATCGCCAGGCCTGCGCGGAACACGCATCACAGTCACAGCGAAAGCTGGAAGAGCGGACTTTGTAGAGCCCGTTGTAGAGTCTCTTGGGGCAACTAATACAAGCACACATGCAATGTACACACTACGCCATAAATCATCGCAATTTTTCTGAAGTAACGCAGTTGCCGCTAGGCCATTTTTCGTCATTCTTCGGAGAATCGTGGTACCCGCTACACATCTGTAAGACATTATGTGCACTTTGTGCTGTGGCTGATGATGATGAAGAATTATGGCTGAGCAATTTGCAGTGGGTGGGAAGCAGTGTTGCGGAATGGGCGCCTCCATTCCATTCCAATTCCATTCCGGGGAATTAGAACTTGCCGCAATTCCATTCCTTTCAATTCCTCGGAATGAAAAAACTTAGCCCATTCGGACTCTGGAAATGGCCTGGCAGTTCAATTCCATTCCTGCAATTCTTCAACGTAGGAAAGGCATCTTGATAGTTTTATCGAGTTAAGAATGAACGCCCCATAGAGCTGATGCCATCAGATGCATTAAGAACTGCAAAAGTACGCAAAACACGTTACCAAGGTCGAGGGATAGTAGCTTGGCGGCATATCTTGTGCAGTACAACCATCCTATACTAATTCCCATAGGGACAGTTCTCCCGCTACTTATAGTATTTGTATGGTGAGCATGTTCGAACGAATGGTGGTGTTTTAATATTGTTTAAGCTTAAATGTGTTAATGCTAAAATGACGACATAGCGTATTTTTATGCTGACAAAAGTAGTATTCAAGAAGACTACGCAGTTTTGTCACACGTCTAGAGCGGTCGTGATTATGGAGAAACTAAGATTTGGTTAATGGGGAACAAAACCCTGTAGATCTGCTGGTATTAGTTGGAACAGTGCGCCGCTCGGGCACCTTGTGCCTTTGCATCGAATACGGAACACTGGGCCGCACTGCTCGTCAGTAAGCTCACGCTTGTCAAGCGCGCCTCGCAAGCATGGATGGGGTGAGGAGAACTTTCTGTGCTAGCCTGTGCGCAGGTATGCAATGCCTTCCTTGTAGCAAAGGTTATTCACGTGTGTGAGGTACTAAACTGCTCGTGAGATAAAGATCGGGCTGTGCATAGAGTATTCGCCACTTTCGTGTGGGGGTATCAATGGGAACCAGCGCGCAGGGGTAATTTGTTTGTCCCTTCGATATCTGCTGGGATAATGCATTTGTTTGTACACTAACTTATGCATCGGTATGTAGCAGGCGCGTTGCTTATAAATGTACCGTGCTTGTAATCAGCCAAGCCATTTTAGCAATGCTGCTTTAGTGTTAATTTCGAGGCTCTGACTTACTAATGTTTGAAGTTTCAAAAACAGCACGTAGACCAAAACGTGCTCTATTTTCGGAAAAAGGCGTAATTCCATTCCCATTCCATTCCTTCAAGCGTTGTCCCCATTTTGTTCCCGGGGTCGCGAAAATGTGGAATGATCCCGGAGTCATTCCAATTCTGGTGGGACAACTCCGCAACACTGGCGGCGAGCATTAAACTACACACTCTTTGCGCTATTAGGATCGTGTGATGACTGGTTGTTATTTTACTCTTCTGCCACGTTATATTACATATGTTAACACGATTCACTGCCCGACATGACGCCTGTATAGAGTATTTTTCCGAAGGAGTTACAAGCACCAGCCTGGCACTGGGGTGGAAGATCCGACTGCCACGCAGAGGGCGCGGGTTAAACTCCCATCCGATCCTAGAAATTTGTTTCTCATTTAATTTTTTCTTATATCACGCGATAGTGGTCACGGACACTGGCGGCGGCGGACAACTATGGCGCCAAACTCAGCTGTTGTGGTCTCATAACAGCTTTAACTGTAACAAACTTCAGCGCCGACAACGCCCTCTTCACTTTGGCCTGCGTGACAGGCGCGCAAAAGCCCACTTGCGTTATATATAAATATCTTTGCTTGCCACTGTTTTCGTTTTTCGCGCAATTTGAACGTATATTTGCTTTGGAATTCCTGCCTGAGGTACGCGCTAATACTGTACCCTGAGATATGCTCACATTGCATGTGGTTAGTTGTTCCGGGTTGCGAAGTTTTTTCGTGAACCGAAAAACGATTGAAAAAATTTCGGTTTCGCTCCGGAACGAAATAATCGATAAAGTTTCGGTTACGTTTTCGTTCCGGTCAAAAATATCGTTTTTTTTCGTTTTTCGTTTTCGGTTTTCGTTCCGTTCCGACACTCTGGTTTTGGCACGTAAAACTCTTGAAACCTAAATGTTCGTAGTTTTCAACTACGACTCTTAATTCTTTTTTTCGTATCACCGAAGATGCATTGCGAGCTCGCTTTTCGTGTACAGTTTCAACTCTTTATGTTATCCATGACATAAACCACCACTCTTAATAAGGACATAAAAAACTTCTGCTGTGCATAGGGCGCGAAACTTCATTGAGGCGACGTTCAATTTTGATGAGAAAATGCAACACTCTCAAAAGTCGCATTGACTACGAAGAGTTTCTTCGTCGATGATACCTCGCCTGCATCGTTCACTGTAAATGTCGAATTCGTTCAACGCGATAATAACTTCGGTCCTCATGTGTACACTGGCAATGCAGGCACGTGCACTCCCTGCGCTCTCTTTGCATAGAGCGCGCCTCGACGTTGTACAGGCTTCGCTCTCCGCATGTGATGCGCTGGCTGCGGCGCCTGTCGGGTCTGGAGCTTCGGCAGATAGCCGACAGAGTGGTCGGCCAGTCTCCCATGCGCCAGGTGGCCTGGTGGGACCTGGCGCCGCTGTGCGTGCCCCACCGGCTGCACGAACTGCTCCTCGACAGGCTGCTCATCGCGCACTACGACCTGCGCGCTTTGCTCGGCGTCGTCGAGCCATCGGTGCTGACGCGGCTGCGCGTCACCAAGGTGCGTTTCTCGCCTACAGGATTGCTGGAGCACCGCATGTGCCTCGCAGATGCCCTTGAAGCAAGCAGCGACACGATAACAGTTATTGTGTTGTCGCGCTTGTGTTGTCGTCACCTCCTTTTGTCCTTGTTTGCGCGCGCTTAATTAAGTGGTCGGTGTTGAACAATTACTGATCGTTTATTTTGCGAATATCACCTAAAGAGCTCGATTTCTGGGATAGTCGCCGAAGTGACACCGCTGCACGTTGTGGATTCCTGTGGCTATTATAAACGCATTGTCATGGAATGTTCAAGAAATCAAAAGCTCTAAAAAGAATGACTGGAACAAGATAGACGACAGCTTGGCGTGTTGACGACGCAGTGTGGCTATGCTGCATGCATCACGAAAAGCACCCGCCAAATCTGGCTTCTCCACAGCAAAAGTACTCGTGCAGGAAAGCCATCTTCAGTGACCCATCTCATCCATGTCTGAATTACTTTTATTGTGTTATCGAGGAAGCATTGGAACGAATTAAATCGAACAAGGCTCCTCTCGAACTTGGGCTGGAGATCGTAAAAAAAAGGAACTTACTGAGTTTTCAATTTAAAGGCTATTGAGCTCAAACATTGGCAAGTGACGTATGTAGTATAGCATCAAATCCGAGCTGATCTTTATTTATTTTTCTTTTCTGTTTTTTTTTCTGGAGGTTTGCATCTTTTTCGCAGGCAAATGCCACACAGTTGCCAGCTTTTAAATCTAACATGACAGACTGCAAGTTATATTTACTTCTGTTAAACAAAGATCCTTTTTACTCTTGCCGAACACGGTGACTACTCTGAAGTAGTTGCTTCGCTCGACAGCTGTGAGTTTCAGCTTCTATGTACACAGAAGGTTGACGTTAACACCGTGGCACCTGTCCTTCACATTCATGCCGTTTTGCATCGCGCAAACATAAGCTCGCCGCACAGAACATGGCGCGCTTGTGTTCGCCGTTTCTTTCCGTCCATTGTCCGCCTTGGCGCTGTGCACGTCATCATGGAACCATGAATATCAAGCCCGATTGGTGTTCGAGCCGCCACCTTGCCCATAGTAGCAACTGACTCAAAGGCAAAACTAGAATATTTTCATACGCGTACGCAGAGTTCCGCATTAAAAAGAGGCCGGAGGGGGGGGGGGGGGGCAGAGTTTCATCGCCCCGTTGGTCGAGTACAAAACACATGCCTCACAATAGATGAAAAAATTAGAATGAGGCGATCACCTACATTTGGTCCGTGGCTTTCCTGGCCCTCAACTGAGTAACGACATAGAGCAGGCTTTGCGCCCCACCCCCTGAGGTAATTGCCTCACCGCCCAGTGGCGTAGGCAGAAATTTTTTTCGGGCGCGGGGGCGGGGGCATGCCCTTGATCCGACAGGGGGTGCGGGCAGGTAAGTGTACGTGATCGAGTGTCATTTTGTGCGCTGTATCCCATGGTAGAAAAAAAAAATTCGGGGGGGGGGGGGGGCACGAGCCCGGTGTGCCACCCCCTGGCTACGCCACTGTCCCCCCCCCCCCCCCCCCCCCCGTGCGCACGCGTATGAATACGTACTTTACTTTAGTCTCCATCAAAATGTCGCCGCTTTATTCTCTGCCTTAGATCCGGTGCACGTGCCAGGCGGAGAGAAACGTGAACAGTAGCCTGCGTTCGGGACTCGGCGAGGCGTGCGCGACGCAGAACGATCTGGACGTGGAGCGGCTGGCGAGACTTCTCGCCGAGGCCAAATCCCTGCAGGAGCTGGAGACCGACCTGCCGGTCAACGTGAGGCGTCTCGCGGCGTCCGGTCCGTACGAGGCCCTGAAGCGACTCCGTCTGGTGCGGTTCGTGTCGCCGTCGAACCCCGGGGCGCGCCCAACGTTCTACCGGTATTTCCTGTCGAGGAACGAGTTGATCTCGCTGCTCCAGCAGATGCCCGCGCTGCGCGAGCTGCGCTGCGACGCGTCGCAAGCCATCGGTTGGCTGGAAGAAGGCGAGCTAGCGTTGCTCTCGCGGCTGGAAGTGGTCTACCTGCTGCATGAAGTGCCCGGGGCGAACGCCTCGAGAGAGGAGCCCTTCGCGCCGGGTGCGCAGTTTCTCGTCGCGCACTGCCCCAATGTAAGAGAGGTAAGTGAGGTCGCAGCCATCTTGAAATTATCTCTGTGCAGACCCGTAGCCAGGAATTATTTTCGGGGGGAGGGGGGGGCGGAATTCGCTGAAGGCCTTCACTGTTTGAGGAAAGAAGCACATATTTTTCAGTCAGTATATATGTTCGGTGAAAATGTCAGTATGTAAATTATGCATTTTTAAAAACTGTTTTATTAATAGTTCTATATGTTTAGTTTTGAGAAGAACCTTCCTAATAGTACATTTTCATACGGAAGATTTCGGAGGGGGGAGGGGTGCTATTTGGTTTCCTATCGCTATTATTGCGGTGGCACAGGCTAAGAAGTTTACGAGGGGCTGAAAAAACCACTTTTACTTTGGATCGTTGTGCCACTTTTTTCAAATTGTCATATCTTGTGGAAGTACGGGATGACAGCAGCTTTTTTCGAATTAGTCTTTGAGGCCTTCTCAGCTGTGGGCGACTGGCGAAGCCTTCTGTGCAAAGCTTCAGCAACAGATGTTTCCGTAGGTGTGCGCACGGGGGGGGGGGGGGGGTGCATAATCTACCCTCCACATTTAGTAGGGGGGAGGGCGCTGCGATGAACCCCCCCCCCCCCCTCGCGCATTTAAAGGATAACGCCCTGTTTAGATTTTGACCACGTGTTTCTTGGCAAGAGTATATAAAAATGTGCGCTTTTCAATAGAGCTCAGTTGATAGCGCCGCGTACGTGTGGCCCTTTCTTTCTCTCCGTTTCGTGCGCTGCTTTCAACGATCATTAACTCCTATCGCAATTAATAATCTGGCCGCGCTGTGGTGCACGGGGTACTTACACTCGGGCTGGCGTGGTCCCGTCTCGTCCCCGTTAGTAAACATGTACTTACTCTCTCCATGCATGGCGACTGTATTCGCCTGCAGCTTGTATTTCGTGCGGCCGGACCACGCGACCTTCGTCCCTTGTGCGCGCTGCGGCACCTCGAACGGTTGTGCTTGTGCTACGGTGGCCGAGGTGGGCGCGCGTTCCTGGACGAGTCCCTGCTCGATGCGCTGGGTCACGTCGCGACCAACCTGCGTCACCTGGATTTGCCCACCGAGGCACACTTACGGCCTCAAGTAGGTGTGTCCACGTGAACAGATGATACGAGTGAGCGTGTGCTCACGTGAACGCGTGAATTAACCTCGAGTGATCGCCAACTTCACAATGCCCGCGCGCGGATGCAATACGGAAAGATGGATATGAAAGCTAATGCCTGGAGTATAGTAATTGACAGTTAAATATGATAAGGCGCTCAGCGCTCTTGTTTCCTTCCTAACAGTGATACGCAGACAAAATGACGTCACAAACAGCTGTCATCAATGGCAGCACCGGTAGGGGGAGAGCAGCTGCAAAATACCATGTTTTACTGTATATACAGGTCAATAAAGGATCGACGTGCAAGCAGGAGGACAAAACCTTTACTGGAAACTAATGGTCATGGTTTCTTCGATTGTGGAGGGGAAGGTGGTTAGTCGACCAGGAGCTCCTGCTCTCTGGCGGCTGCCTCGTCACGCGCTGACACGCTGCAACGCGTACGTGTGTTCAGCCTTAAAGCCCTAACCACACGTACGCGTTACAACGCGTTAGCGTGTAGACTCAGCGCCACGCCCTCTCCCTATGGAGGGAGAGGGCGCGCGGCTACACGAAGCTGCGCGCCCTCTCTCCGTAGGGAGAGGACACGCCACGAGCTGACGCGTTGTAACGCGCACGTGAGGGCTCAACAGCGTGTGAGCGTTTCGCGCTTTTCGGTTCGGCGTCTATCGGAGTCCACAGGCTACAAAGTCGATACAGCGGAGCATTACGGGTTGAACACATTTTCCTGTGGTTGCCAGTGCTTCAACTGCTTTGACCCTATTTTCTGCACTGGGCGCAAAAAATAATAATAATAAAGAAAAAAGATAGAAGCAAAGGAAAGGCCCGATTTGCTACCCTAGACGGGGGGGGGGAGGGGGGGATAGAGAAAGGAAGAAGGAAAGAGAGGACAACTAATGCGCTCGCACGCATAGCAGCGTTCACCGCGCATACCAAGAATGTTTCAAACTGCGAACTGCCACAGAGTGCAGTTAGAACGAACGTATAGAATGAACATGAGCCTCGATATGCGAACGTGACATTACAATTTCATCGACATTATCTCCTGCTTCCAGGCGCTGGCGGACGCTTGTCCAGCGCTGGAATCGCTGGTAGCGCGGTGCTTCCTTCGGCGGATCAGCCAGGCGCTGGCAGTCGATCCCCGCCCGCGCCAGCTGCCCTCGGTGGCATCAAGTGCCACCAGCAGGCCGCTGTCTTCGCTCGTGGAGATCGAGCTGGTCACCTTGAGGGACGCCGCAGCGGTGATGCCGCTGTGCCCCGAGCTGCGCACAATCAAGCTCACGCTGCCGCACATGGATCCCGCGGACGCGCAGGAGCTGGCCGACCTGTGCGACCGCGAGCGCTGCCCGAAACTCGAGCGCATCACGCTCAACCTGATGGGCTCATACTCACATCGCACGGTTGTCCACTTCCTACAACGCATGGCACGCGTGCCGCAAGTACGGAAAGTCCCCGTTCACGCATTCAATTGGCTCTCTTATTTTAGTCTTGCCTTTGACAGGCATATGGTAAACCGTGAAATTAATGGGGGCGCCGATCGCCTGAGCACGGGTGCACCTCTTTTAAGTAACGACAGTAACGATCTCAGTGCTGTGTGTGTGTGTCCTTCCTAAATGTTCCGTCTTTTTTGCACTGGTAAATCTATCTTAACGATAGTACGTCGAGATAAAAAGATATCGGATGTGGTAGACTTTACGAAAGCTTCGCATCGCTTCAGAACAGAGACAGCGAAAACATATGAATATACGCGCTATGGCTCCTTGTACATTTTGTCAGGTAGCAAAGGCCATAATGAGTCAACTTGCAGCTCACACTTTCTAGTTGTCCATGTTTGCCTATAGGAAAGGTTTGCGTCGTTTTAAGCTAGGAATTCTTTTGGTGTACAGACGTTTAAAGGCCTTGCCGCACCCCTGGATTAGGCGACATTCTGCATTGGAATGACGTAGTGAAAGTGCATAAAGCGTCGAGGCGCGCGCTCCAACGGTTCAAGCGGAGTCCTTTATTGTTCTTCTGCAGCACTCCTACTCGACCTCTCCTGCCAACACAGAAACTACGCTTATTGAATTTCGCGCTTATTCGTGTTAAGCTCGTAGCGCCAGTGTTCGACGTATTTCGACATATATATTTTTCGCGCACTTGGACGCTCTTTGTGATTGAACAGTCCATACAATATCACAAGGACGTGCGTTCATTTCTTTTTTCGAAGCGTCATACACGCTTCTTTACTGCATTGTGACATGACTATGAGAAACTCGGGAGTCAAAAAACACCGTGTCGTTTTTAGCCAGATGTTCATGATTTAGGCACTAGGCTTTTACTATAGGAAGGTACACCAAGAAGAAACCCTAAATCAGTTTAGCGTGATAAGGTTCTCTTTTAAAATGCTATTTTCGTTAATTTTGAAGCAACACAGGTCAAAGTTACATTCCATGGTTAGCGCCGAAATCGCCAGACGGGAACGTCAGTGCGACGTCGTCAGATGGTGCGATAACTTTTGGCATTGCGTCGCCACTGTAGGATTCTCTGGTTTACGAAGGCTCCTATAACACTAAGAATGGCCTTCCTGAAGAGGTATTTGCCCTGCAGTGGCAGGTCAAAGACTCATGGTATCAGGCTCGTGGTGCCATTATAGAAAGCAAGATTTCTTTAATACAGCTAAAGCTTTCCTATTTACGCTGTCCCTTAAGTTTTATGCATAGGTCGGCAAAAAATGTGGACCTCACTCAGACTCACTCGTGAAGTATATTTCGCTCTTAGGGCTCACTCGGACTCGGACTAATCAAAATTTCCCTCAACAGGGCTCACTAAAATTGTTCTCAACCGAACTCGCTCATATTCAATCTCACCAAAATATTGCTCACTCAGACTCACGGCTCTATCAGTCTGAGTGAGTCGACTCACGAGTCCGTTAGCATATAATTAACTTTTTCGATAATGGTGTCAATGTTCTTTTAACACCAATATCTCACATAATCAGTGCTCTACTTGTCGCCTCATGATCTCGTACCTTCAAATACGAGCTTTCAGTGGTTGAAATCCAGTAAGCACATTTTTATTGAAAGAGACGACTCACACGAGATATTTTTATTAAGAACTTCCCGTGAAAGTTTGCGGGGGGCGGGGGAGGGAATGTCAACCCCCTACACCCTTCACTGCATACCTCTGATCAATAGGTACTGAGCTGGCGTATGAACTCTAGTCCGTTGAAGAATGTGCGAGTAGACGCGAGCATAAACGTGCGCCGACAAAAGACTGATAGTAATGCTGAAGTTGAGTAGACAGGACCATAGGTTGGCAAGAAAATGGAGAGCTCTTTCACGAAATATACAGTGAAACCTCGGTGATACGATCACAGCTCATACGAATTTCGGGGTGATACGAATTTTTCGTTGGTCCCGGCCGAGGCCCATTAGCTCCAATGTAATGGAATACGGTTGTAGCGAATCGACTTTCACCCAGCGACGTTTGATACGAACGTACGCTACCGCCCTGGTACGAAGAGGTGCTGTCCGCGCTGTTGCGGAAGACACGCCAAGCACGTGCGAGCGCGGGAACTCAAGCGTGGGCACGCGCGCTGCACCGCCAAATCTTCAGAACCACGGTGTAAGAAAAACATTTTTCTTACGGTCAGAAAAACCTTCAGAGACGCGTCACGGCCTGCGAGATTGTGTGCGCGAATCTTTGAGGCTCTTATGTGCCTCCGTGTGCCTTCCTGTTTAGATCACAGAGGACATTAGCGCCATGCTTTTTTTTTTCTAACGCGTCGACGCGGGCTGCTGTCGTTGTACTGTGTTTACACGTGCCTGAATCGTGCATCAAATATCCTATCAAAGGTGGACGAGGACCGAAAGAAGGCGAGGACGGTCTTGGCGAAGGAGTCAGGCCTCACTGCGTGAACATGCGCGACCGTTGAGGTAGCACTTTTGCGGGCATGGCCGTAAATCTCCCACAAAACATCCCCAACACCTCCGCAATAACAAAATCATAACACAGGACCGTGGTTTTGTAATTTTGTGGCCTTGATCAATCGCGTCAAAGCGCTTCTTTTGTTACTTTCGCTGCTGTACTCCAGTGTCATGGAAAAAAGCATACTAAAATTTGGAAGGGGCTACTGCTGTCAAGGGTGACAACGCACCTGGTTCATTAATTAAATACGCGCGCACGGGCCGTTCTCTGGGACATTCTCTGGGAATGCGCGGTTGTAGGCGAAGAAAATGCAGTCTCCCTTGACGAAGCTGCGGCGCGGTGGACGGCCGCGCTGCGCAGCTCGAACCTCCAAGATCAATTGTGGGCCATCCAGCAAGCCCCAGAGGCGGCGAGGAGACAGGGTCTCCGGTCCTCCTCGGGGGCGGCCTAGGCCCAGGCCACGAATTGGCCGGAGTTCTTAATAAAGTTGCTACCACCACGGGCCGTATATTTACGAGTGCTGGTGTGATGCCGACATCTAAAAACTTGACTGACAATCATTCAGGCTTCTCCCTGACGTTGCTGCGGCCCTAAAGAACAATAAATGGAAATGTACGCCAGCTTTCTTTTCTCGCATGCTAATTTTCGATGCTTTCTGGTGATACGAATTTCGGATGATACGAATATTTTTGGTGGTCCCGTGAGATTCGTATCACCGAGGTTTCACTGTATTTTGTGCTTAAGCCTCACTCGGACTCATGCTGACCAAAATTTTCCTCAACTGGACTCGCTCGTACTCAGACTCGCTAAAATTTTTCTCAACCAGACTCACTTGCAGCACACCAAAATAATACTCACCCGGATTCACTCAGACTCAGAATCACGGCTCAATCTGAGTCTGAGTGAGTTGACTCATGAGTGAGTTTGCCGATCTATGGTTTTACGAGTGCACTATGCCTTAGCTCAAAGTAAAAGCCATGCGCCGTAACAATAGCGTAATTATTTCCCTTTTAGGTTCTGCGGCTGCAAGGGGTATGTTAATTTTGAATGTCTGCCAATTGTGTAAACATGTCACATTTTTATCCACATGCAAATTTGGCCATTTGTGGTGTACATGTGTGTAAATTTCGAATGTGGCATAGTCGCTTTTGTTTTGCACTCTAGTTCACTGCGGCATAAATCAAGGCGTTCTGTGCCAAGTTAGGCACCAGTGACACGGAGAAATGGAATGCACGATTACCACTACTTACACTCCAATGTAGTAGAAAAAAGCACTAGTTTCTTATACTAGTAAACAACAGCTATTTCAGAAGCACACACTATGTTCAGCAATGGTGTCATGGTCCCTTGCTCTTATTGTCGCCATGATGTGCACAGGACATTAGAGTGAGGCTTGTTTCTGATAGTTCCAGGCGAGAACATCATTATGAAAACCCCTTTGCATCTGTTAGCTTTGGCTGCTGGTTTGCTTGCAGCCCCTTCCATATGATTGTATGAGTATGACCCTGTTCCACCATGTTTCTTCCTATACAGGTACAAGTCTTTGTCGTGAAAACGCCAGACGTGTATGCAGAACTCAACACCGCAGCTGCTGCCAACCAAGGTCCATGAAGACGATGCACTGCAATTACAGCTATGCTTTGATGGACTGTTATATACCATTAAGAATATTTGTGGGTATGATCAATTTACATTTACCACATCAGGAATATAAGCTCAACATATGCGTATAAAATAAATCTCCAAGGGCATGCAACCACGTTTTGGCTATTGAAGTGCCAGTGCCCTGCGAGGGACAAAGGCAAATGATCCCGACTACACACTAGAAGTCTCCATTATCAATTTCTGTGCAGTATTAGTACTTCGTGTGTTGACATAAATTCTACTGCTCTGGTTCCCTTATTTTCAGGCAACACTACTAGCGATGCATTTCACATTTATAGCTATGGTGACACCCATTTCTAGTAGCTGACGTTTCACTGAAATAAAAGTCCTGAGAGATGTGCAAGGATTTCAATGTGCCACGAATGTCATCTCCACACAATACAGTGGGAGATCCATCCATATTTTCACATTCACATTAGCATGCAAGTAATTTAAAGACACACAGAGTGATCTTAGAAGCGTCTCTCATGTTCAGCTAATGTTCAGTCTTCGTGCAGCAAAGACTCCTCTGAGTGAACATTATCAATGATGCCACGGTGTGAAGACCACATGACCTGTCCCTTAAGTTCACCAAAATGCTATGAATTGTGATGAAATATTTCGCACAGGAGTTATAAAAGCTGAATGCCAAGTGTAAGCTTTGCAGACTTTGAATTCCAGAATACAAAATTTGGAAGCATGCGTGAATCTGACACTGAAGGATATAACACTACGGCGGCCAAGTACACAGGGACAGACGTGTAGGTGACACCACAAGCCAGATGCATCATCAAGGTTGCGGAAGCTTCTCTATAGTATTTAAAAGCAAAGCTTCCTTTGCTACTTTTTCCAACTCTGTAGGAGTCTGAAGAAACATTTTTCTAATGTTGCCAATAGTAGACAACAGCTTCAGTGATTAGTTCTATGCTTGAATACTAGACATCTTGCAGTATGTGCCGATTCTCGGCCAATTGCTGAGGTTTGGCATGTCCCACTGAGACAAAAGACATACTATGAAAGCCTTAAATGTATTTATATATGTCATACCTCTTTACATGCCCCACCTTTCCAATATTCTTCTCGTGACAAGTATCATACATTGCCTTCATATTTGTGACACAGACAGCTAAGAGCTACACCTGAGGTAGCAAAGCTGTGCTTATGTCATCCGCTATGTGTTGCTGTGACCTCACTAACTCAAACAAGCTTTAAATTATTTAAAAACCAACATTGCATTGGGTACGCTCATTTGTTTAAAATATAGGCACTGAGTATAGTAAACTCTCCTATGTGCTGGCAGAAAGAATATGACTGGTAACAGCAGCTAGTCAATGAAACTGTGCCACAAAGTTTTGAGGTTCCTACTGAGCCATGAAGAAAGGGTTATTGCCTTGCACTTCATATACTTTTGTGGCCTTTTTGTCTGTTGTGTTTACTGATATTTGCGAAGTCACAATTTCTTACTTCATGCCAGCACAGTGCCAGAGGCAAGAGAACAACAACAAAGAAGACACCACTTTTTGCCAGAGCACCTTTAAATATGGTTTTCTTTTATTACCAGATATATTGGCATACAAATTGCTTGGCAGTTTTGGTTTTTATCAATCAACCTCGTTTGCTCTAGAAATGGCTGGCGTGCCCAAAATGCAGGCAATGCTGCGAAGGCATCCAGTCATGTCTAGAGTACAGCGTGTCAAAAAAACACTTTCCTCGAATTCCTAGGCACAAAAAACTTAACACTCTCTGCTTTCCCATCCCAATTAAAAAAAAAAAAAACAAAAAAACAAGCATGGGAGCACTCAGTACACATCCTTTCATCTGCAGGAAAACAAGATGTAAAATACTTACAACCTTGCCAAAATTAAAGAAAAAAAAAAAGGTGGGGGGGAAGAAATGCATAGAGCTGAAGAAAAAAAAAATATAAGAAGAGCGCTAGTTCTTCTGTGTCTGTATGTGTGGTTGGTGTCTCGAACAACAGTCAATGAAACGAAAGGCGAGAGGGGAGAGGCACTGTCTATTCGTGACGTAACAAGAGTACAGGGGACAAAAGAAGAAAAACAGTGGCTCCTTCCCAAACCTTGCAGTCCAACAATGCAATGAGACAAGGGCCGTCGGCGAATGCAACGGTGTCTCGGGCCAATTCGGGTGGACAAGGCGGCGGGTTACAACAGGCCCCTCTCTCCCCGTCTCCCAATCTCTGGTTGGGCAAAAGGCATTTTTCTTTGTCCCCCTGCTGTCCTAGCCTAACCCCCCAACGACGACGACGAAGTGAGAGTGATAACGTTGGCAGAGCAGCGGTAGAAACAACGGCGGCGCCAGTCCCTTTGCGTGGAGCTTAGTAGCCAGTGAGTTCGGAGAAGGTCTGATCCAGCTCGTCCGAGATGGCCTTGTACTTCTCCTTCTCCTGGACAAGCTCGTCTGTGAGGGGGGCAGGGGGTGTGTGAGCATGGTAACGTAACAATGAGATCGTAGCCCGTGGAGAGGTTGAGTGCATCAGTTTTTCTGTAGTAGGTCTTAACGAAGGTTATTTGCATGCACTAAACCTGTGAATACGTGTTGTGCACATTAAGGTTCCCATACTCCATTTCGTGCCTGCTAGCTGGAGCTGCAACGGACGCTACGGAGACTGGCTTGCAACTAAAAGATAGCATATCGCGTATGAATGTAGAGGTGTGTATCATGTCATTTGAAGTAACGCATCTGGTAACTTTGTCATAAAATATAAGACTGATTACATGAAAGGCACTGACGATCTTAACATATTTACCAACGAATGAGTGAAGCCACTCATCTCTATTTCCAGAAGTCGCAAAACACTGATTGTCTAGCGACCAAAATATAGCGGTGCATAACATACTGGCAGTCCGAATTCGCACAAATATGTAATTTGATGTAACCTTGCATCCAAAACCTGTACTTTATATACATAAGGTACAGCTACTGTCAGATGTGTGGAGCGATAATTCTATGAACGCATTACTTGCATAGCTCTTACATGCAAGCATGAAATGGAGTATTCATTAATCCAGCTTGCACCTTAGCACAGAAGGAAGAAAGAAGAGAGAACAATTGTGCAATCCTATGGAATCAATTTTTTATTGCTCAAAAGAGGTCACGCTAACCTAATGATAGGCAGGGATATATTCTGCAGAAGTGAACTGCTTGCAACACTCATGCTTCACGTTAAAATGATCAATAAAACTGTAAGAGCAAGGTTAGCTGCTCTCATAGCTACTTCAGTTCATAATGACAATATTAAAAAAACATTCATCGACCTTTCACTATTAAATTACACAGGAGAGTGAAGGCAGTATAATCTCTAAGCTGAATTAGTACTCGCTGCAATTCAATAATGCTTCCCAGAGATTCCCAGACTAATTTCATCATGCAACACTTGATGTGTTCCTCTACAACGATGTCATAAGGAGCAATGTTTGTAAGCAAATTCCTTACAGCAAGAATTGCTGGAAAGAATTGCTGAAACAAAGTGACTTGATTGCCTCCTTGATTGCCTAACACTTGATTGCCTTCCATATGGAACATCCAATACGGGGCCAAGTCCTCACATAAAGGTTAAGGTATGTGTAGTACAAATTATGTCCAATATTTTGCAGTCCACTTCACATTTAACTACATTCTAAACTAGTACATAATTAAGACTGGAGGAGTAATTAAGTATTGGAGGAGATCGAAGAAATGCGCAATGAGGTGCGAGCTGCGAGTGCACCTAAGGTACGCCCGCTCAACATAGTACACAACTGCAGTGCAAATGTTTACAATAAAAATCAATCTTGAATACACGTTTCCACATGCCATGCAACATACTGAGGTTAATAATAGGGTACGCATCCAACATGACACGTACAACTAACACATCATTGTATTACAGCTGACAACAGCAAATTTCACAAATGTTCATGTCGCATGCAGTTAACTGACCAAACTTACAGGTGCCTTGCTAAAATGAAAACGGAAATGTAGCAAGTGATGTGGAATGGTGTATTGCAGGCTTCTACTACCATCTGTTTGAAAGACATATTGTAATGCCACGTTCGGCACTTTGGTTTGCAAAAATATTGCACAAGATCCCAGAGATTTTTGAAGAGAGAAACAGCAAGGCACCTTAATGCAGCACTAATGCCACAGCAAATCTGTCCCAGTTAGCTCCGTATCCCAAGCATTGTTAATCACCGCAAACCTTAACACAGCAAAATGCAACCACCTGGCATCAGCGCCACACGTGCACAGCACCACCAGCCACCACAACTGCAGACATCCCTCCATCGTCCAGCCACACAACTGCTAACTATTACACTGCAGTGACTGAACGAAAAAATCAGTCCACCGGCACAGCCCACTGGGGAAATTTAGTCCTCTAAGCTGCATTTCAATTGCTCTAAGCGATTGTGTGCAAATGACCATACAGGGAACTACACATTTCTTTGAAGTGACTGGTTATCGCTTTAAGATTAAGAGGCCAAACAATTACTCAATATCGTCATTCACATCACACCTTACAATGCAAACGAACTTAGAAGCGGATGGAATGCATAAAGCCTAGTATCAATGCCTGTCACTGCAATTTTGGCAGCATGACAGCTACAAATTACATTTGATACATGGTCTTGCACTTATTCCAATTGCGAAAAGCATGTAGTACCCGTAACCCTTTACACCATATATAACATACATCTATACTTTCATTTACTAAACTACAAAATGATAACTTACTCTATACTGCATTTTCTACTTTCTTGTCAGAAGAACTATTATAAAAGCTGCTTTCGTAACAATGCCTCATCACTCCTTCCTTTGCTTTCAAATGCATATATAATGCCTAGTTGCAAAATCTATGTGCCAAGCAAGTTGGTTGCCTACCAAAGGCCTTGTTTCAGGAGCCATCTTGACCAGCACAGTTGCCTAGGCTATTCTAAAGCATCTATAGCAGGAAGCATTGGCCGGGAGTAAATTGTTCTGCAGCCATAGTGCAGACATAGTGTACTTTGTGTGTAACTTTGTTAAACTGACATCAGACTTTACATTGTACACAGCCTGCAATAGAAGTTCTGGGGCCAGTATGTTGCGGACAAATACCAATGCAGGTGTGTCATCTAACAATTGCTCTGCAACAGCCACACAGGGCTACTTGCCGGAAGTTAGCCACTCTACTCTCGCGACGCTCCGAGCTTTGTCCAAGCAGCAAATGCTGCAGTGGTGACTAAGTAACAGCATACTGTGCGTAATGGTGCTGCTAACTACACACTCAATGTGCTAAGGGGTCAGGGGGAGACGGTTGGGAGGGGGGGGTTGCGGTTAGTCACACCTGGACAGAGGGGGGAAGAAAGCAGTGGCAGGCAGAGTGGGGCGCCGGAGAGCCCGGTCACATGGACTGCAGGTCCTTCAGGGTGGTCTCCACCTCTTCCTGGAGCATGTGGTTCTTCTCGCGCTCCACAAGCAGCTCGTCTGTGTGCCAACAGAAGCTCCTGCTCAACAATGGCTCTCCTGACACCCTCGTGATCCCCAACTGTTGGCGCTACGACGGTTTTCTCACCCGCAAGGTGAGCCTTTCCCCCATCAAAGCGCTACGCAATGATCGAAGGCAGAGGAGTACACGGGTTTTCACGGCAGAAGGTTTCCCGGCGGGTACTACACATGATGTGCAAGCAGAAAATCTAGTCACCATGACAAAGCAATCCTACGGCTGCTTGAACAAAGTTGTATTTGACTGCACGTGGCAGTGTGGACGCCTACACTAGCCACTGACCAACACTGTGCAAACAGGTTCTTGCATTATAAGGTAAATACATACTAATCCCATTATTTGCCCCATATCAAAGAATGATGTTTAAGAAATGATTTCTAAATAGTTAGGCTATGACAAACAAGCTTCACCAGCTGATGCTGATGTTTTCCCCCCAAGTCGGTTACCCATTACAATATGTCTAACGACACATTCCAACATTGCATAGCCTGTACGAGTAGCTTAACCGTTTATGCTTGCACATTCGGCTACATTTACAAAGAGCGGTCTCAAAAGCCGTCCCGTATTGCTGTACTTTCATGCGTTAATCACTGTGCATGCATTGAGAGAAACCACTGCAAACCAAATGAATTAGATTGCATGCCGACGGAAAAGAAAGTGACTGCATGCAATCCTCGGACGAGCACTTACCTTCCAGTCTGTCCACTTCCTTCTGCAGCTTCTGCACTGACCTCTCGGCAAACTCAGCCCGGGCCTCAGCCTGTAGGTGGCGGACACAATCACTGAGCACTCCATGCGAGATGTTTGCAACGTCACATGAAGCATGAACTGGTCTTGAGACCGTGCATGTAGAAAATAATTTTCGAGAAACGAAAAATTTTGCTTCACAGTTTATCATTTCTTTTTTAAATACAAAGAAGCACTAAAAAGAAATGCCAACATTTGTCAGCCTCTTGTATTAAGATCATGAACGTATTCACTAATAAAAATTAACAAATTTCCCCATGGGGAACGGCTGTGTATGTGAAGCATTTTACCTATCAGAGCAGTGTTGATGTCTACACTAAGGGGTAAAGCACAGGGAAATGTAATGAACGTACACCAACATTAGCTTGTGCTATTATTATGTGGATAAACGCAGCATGCTTCAAGCTCATACACTTTATATGCTAGTTTTTACGCCTTACTCTGCATCACTAGGGGTTTTCCCTCCAATGTTACCTCGGAAAACGGTGTTTCTGGTGTTGATCAAAAATTTTGTGGTTCAAAGAAATCTCAGTTTACTTTCTACAAAATGCTCCGCATTAATAGAGACACCTATAATGCATTTATGCATTAATCTGGTACCAAAAGAGGCAAATGAACAGGTAGTCATATGTTTAAAACCATTACATTCACATTAAGCTGTGACGTAGAGTTTCGGCAGCCCGTGACTGCTCCATCAAACTGAAAAGCTTAGGTGCCATTTTACAGTCCTTATAGGTACGATGAGAACAAGGTTACTTGCATTATGTGCCCTAGAATGGTTGCTTTTGTACTACAGACACAGCATTCAACACAAACACACTACAAGAATCCTTTTGGGAAATGAGAGAACAATGACGAGTGAAGTATGACAAACAAGAACTGAAACATGTGGACACTCAGAGTGAGTCTTGGGACAAGGGAACATGGTACAAGTGACCAAAAGACACAATGAGCGCTGAAGATCCCTCTGTTCTCACCCCATCTTTTGGTTCAGTTCCTGTTCCTAGTTCCCTCGGGCCAGTCCGAAGACGCATACTAAATCCATGCACCAACAACACTTCCATGTTAACAATGTAATGACAATGCTAAGACGGAGGACCACAGCAAGCACTGCTGCTAATACGACTACAAAAAGCAAGTTCAGTAACAGTGGCACAACAAGGTACGACACACGCTCCTGTGCAAAAGGAGCCCACTCCAGGGCTGCGCAGGTAACAAAATCACAGGGGTATTCTAGTACCGTTAGTAAGTGGATCCTAAAAAAGAAAACGCACAGTTAGTCCGTGACTCACTACACTAAGGTGCTAATGAGAATGGTAAGGATTTTAAACGGCAGGTGACTAAGTTTGGATGCAAGAATCGGTGACGCCAGCTATGAAGGGGTAACACGAGGGCTGCCATTCAGTCCTACAGGGGGAAGAACAGGTAGAAGTATCGAGCAAGACGAAGGAATGCGCGAGAATAACAAAAGAGTAACTACAGGCATCGCGATGGCAAAGGGGCTTGGGTTGGGGGGGGGGGTTGTACGGGAAGTGTCAATCGCTCATGGGGAGGCTAGTAGTAAGCGTACCTCTTGCAGCCTATTGGTCATCTGCCGGATTGCATCTCGTAAGTCTCCTCCTTTTGCAGGGCCTCAACCGTCCGTCCCAGCACCCAGCGGCAACACGAGAACGAAGAGGAGAAAGACACACACACGCAGCAAAGTTAGAACGCAAAAAAGGGGCACACTTTCCTCCTTCAGTTTGGCAGTCATTGTGCTGATCTGAAGCGCATATGCCTCCTCACGCTGTGGGCCTGTGGTTCACGACACCCCGCCCCGAATCCCGAAAGACAGAGATTGCAGGATAGAGGCGATAACGAGAGATGATGTTTTTAAAAGAAAAAAAAAATATA
>NC_051178.1:119787808-119966528 GCF_013339695.2 Rhipicephalus sanguineus
CCCTCCTTTGCCTACGTGCCTGAGAGCCGAACCATGAGACCGAAGTAACTAGGAGAATAAGGATGGTATGGAGCACATTCGGCAAGCAGTCTCAATTTATGAATGGTATTTTACCACTATCACTCGAGAGCAGTGCTGGGCAGTATCGAAGATACATGTATCTTAGATACTATCTTAGATACTTTTGGGTATCTTGTATCTGTATCGCGATACGTCTCGAAAGACGAGTATCTGTATCTGTATTTTCGATACATTCGACAATGTATCGTGTATCTTAAGATACAAGATACTTCTATCGCAACACAACCATGCGACACAATAATCACTGGCAGAGCTCCGCTTCTCAAGCTGGTACTGGTGCCACTAAGCCATCTGAATAAGATAAGTCTAAGGGCAGTGACGTTATTTTATTTACGCCAGAGTCATCCAGTGAGGGTAGAAGATCAGAAGACAAGCGCGCGAACGTCTACGCCCAGCCCACCTACCTTTCGTTTTCTCGATTTATTTCTTTTTAGTTGCGCCAATGCCGCGACACTTGCTCTTAGCCACTGTCCTGCGCCACGTACTCCACTGCGTGCGGCGTCTATCGCGCAAATTCTGATGTTGTTACAGTGTCGTCATTGAAGATTCTCTTGAGTCTGCTCCGTAATGAATGGTGTAATGTGATGCGTGCGAGAAGGGGGTTGCTTTGTGTTCGCATGGATTTACATATCAGCGATTAGAAGGGTCTCGTGCATGGAAGTTTGACTTGCATGCAATGAATTAACACTATATGCAATAAGATTCCAACAACTTTAGCACCACTGGTACTGATGCTAGATCTAATAGAGGCAAGCGTTTACCTAACAGAAAATAACTTGGCGTACCATATTTTTCACTTCCACCTACATTTATTCAAAAATTTATGGACATCATAATTTGATTATTAGCACAAGTGCTTCCTTAGCTGTCATTTGCATCACATAGATTACCTAGGGCTGTGCACTGTTTCCGGTCTGGTCACTGCAGTATATGTCTTTGTAACGCGCTCCCAAAATAAGATTTTGCTTTATTCTTCTGCTTGCTTATTTCTACTACTCTTTACACATTTACACGTTGCCAAGGCGATCTTGTAAGCAATTATATAATTACGTAGGCGTGCCTTGAGTTTAGAGTACAAAATATTCTGCTTACCGCTTAAGAAAATAGCGAAATTGAGTTTGCATTATAATAATGGAAATCATAAGGAGCCATCTTAAAGATGTTAGGGGATTCGAGAAACGTTGTTTTACTGAATGCTCCGTTTTGCCATCAGCGTCTCAACGAGCCGTTTCAGGCAATGTTCCATAGGCAATGAGTTTTCTATGGTCTCAACAGGTAAGCTGACAAATACTTCATGCTCATAGATTAAGGACGCCGTCTGTACTCATTCAATGTGAATGTTTGATACACAGCACCCTCTATATTTTACTTATATTTATTTTCTGTTTTAGGCCATAAATATTTTTCTTATTACTAATCGCCACGTAATGGGAGCTGTAAGTGGCAATAGCGCGAATAGCGGCGGTTTCCGCGACGCTTTGTGCAACTATACAATACGTCTGAGACATTTCTGTGTTGCACATGTTCTATCTCGTTGAAGAAAAATGCTAAAGATTGCACGGAGTGAGTGTATAAACAAAGAATCCCTTACACTAGCAGCTGAGTAGAACATGAAAATTCATTGCTGTTTTACGTCATCTACGATACACCAGGGGTCTCAAACTCAGCCTTAGCCGGGGCCCGCAGTCACGAAATTTATCTCCAAGGGCTGGGGACAGTGAAGATGGTGGGGTCGGAGAGAGTTGAACAAAATGACGTTGCCATTTGAAAGGAAGCCTCTCCCGTATCTCATATAAAGGTCATTTCTGAAGGGGATTTGGAGTCGGGATTCGAGAAACATCGATGCCGATGTATACAACGAGTGAAATCTGGACGCGGATGGAAACATAGAGCTTTTGCTTCATGGTTATGTTTCAGCACATGGTGAACACATGTTCCTCATTAAACAAATCCTTATGTGTAGCTCACTGACATACTTATTTAGAAAATAAAAAAGTCACAGTTTCGCCTCAAGGCCGAAGCAACGAATGCGATAGCAAGAAACTAATGCTATATGAAGTGAGGCTCACCAATGGATACTCTCAGTTTGAACAGCGCTCCTGTTGCAAAGGCGGCCGAAGCAGCGAAGGAAACTAGCGTGCTTCAAGTGTCGAGCTGTGACACTTGATAGTTCGTGCTCATCTTCTGTTTGTTCGTTTAGCGGCGTCCCTTGAGCTCGAGTGGCTTTCGTACGCTCCGTAACAAGAGCGCGGACATCACGGTGAAAGCGTGAAACATCCCTCTTCCCTCAGCACAAGAAAACCGCGCGAGCAGACAGCGGAAGGGCAAGGTTCTCCCTGCGCAAGTATAAGAAGCGAGCGAGCTCGCCGACGACTTTTAAACGCGCCTGTCGCGCTCCTAACGCCATCTCGCTGGTAATGAAAAACGCTTATAAGCGCAGCCGTCTCTGAGTCCGTCCAGCGGTAAAGGGTGTGTATATAACGCTCGCCGTTACCTACGTGGAGGATCTGCGTTTCGTGGCGTAGTGGCTCGCGCCACTCGCTGCGGGGGAAGAGGTCCCTGGTTCGATTCCGCGCTTCGGAAGCATTTTTCTGAATTATTTTTCTTTGGGGCTTTTATATATATATATATATATATATATATATATATATATATATATATACTTATACATGTTCGGTGCATGACGGCGGCGACGGCGGCGGCAAAATCCAGCCGAGACTGTCCATATAATTGCTATCGCAATAAAAAAATGGGACGGAGACGGTCATGTGTGCCGGCCGGGCCCCTAGCGTATGGTCTCAAACCCCGTATACGCCATGCGCCCCCCCCCCAAAAAAAAAAAGTCTACCAGCGTTGTTGCTGCTGTACACCTGTCCGAATATACGGTATTGTGCAAACAAGGTAAACGTCCACACCGGTATCTGCGCCGTCGTGCGAAGGCTTCTTACTGACGTTATTGTGATTATATGGCAACCCGCTAGCTGGGCGGCAAGTTGAGCAGCGACTTCCATCAATTGCAAAAATGAAAAGCAAGAACCGCTAACAGCGAAGTGTATGAAAGAGTTGTCCTGAGAAGAAGCTAAAACAAGCCCCAACAAGTTGTTTGGAAGGCAACTAATGCACTTCGAGCAAGAAGGGCAAAAGTTTTGAGATACTAACAGACATTTCATTCATGTGAAACAAAATAGGTCACATTCAAGAAATTTACAACAAGACATTTTCGTGTATAGGCGTTTGCTGATACATTATATGGATCTATAATAACAAATTTGAGAATGTATCGAAGTATCTTAAGATACAATTGCCAAGTATCGCATCGGATACAATTATTGTGGCAGTATCTGAATCTGTATCTCCAATACTTCTCGCCTGAGTATCTTGTATCGTATCGCGATACAATTTCAAAGTATCTTTGCCCAGCCCTGCTCGAGAGGAAGGAATATAACAGCTGCATCTTACCGGTACTTACCTACGGCGTAAAAACCTGGAGGCTTACAAACAGGGTTCAACATAAACTGACGACGCAGCGAGCGATGGAAAAGAAAATGATAGGTGTAACCTTAAGGGACAAGAAGAGAGCAGAGTGGGTCAGGAAACAAACGTGTAAAAAGAACATCTTAGTCGGAATCAATAAGAAATCGACATGGGCAGGGCATGTAGCCCGTAGGCACCATAACCGCTGATGATTAAGAGTAACTGACTGGATTCCAAGAGAAGGCAAACGCGCGAGGGGGAGACAAAAAATTAGATGGACAGATGAGATTAAGAAGTTTGCGGGTATAACGCGGCAGCAGAAAGCACAGAACCGGGTTACTGGTGGAACATGGGAGAGGCCTTTGCCCTGCAGTGGGCGTATAGCCAGGCCGTTGATGATGAGAACAGCAATCAGCGCTACCTATGCCATGAGGCGTACGCACGAAAATAAATAAATAAATTGAACACTCACTTGAACAACGGAGATGGCTGTCAACTCGCATTATACGGGGCGATGTTGAAGGTCGCTAGTTTGTTTAACCGAAACGATGAGTGTTTGTATGAATCCTTTTTGTCGCCCTTATCTTAAGTATATAGTCCACGCATCGAGTGTGCCATGCAAGACTTTCGCATAAGTTCATGCGTTATTTCCCCGTGCTATTTGCAGGCGCTCATACTGTAAGTCGCTATTGAAACATTAGCCGAATAACTGCCTCGTTCGACAATAAGCTGATTTAATACCATTGGCCGCCAGTGTCGTGTACGCAGCAAGTACAGCCGCTTTCGGCAGTCGAGCTGTAGCACGCCTGGATATCAATCCAGTGAAACAAAGCTTCGACTCAAATGTCGAACGTGATTGATGCCACTTTACATCATCATTAGCATGGTCATAACTATATTCTACGCTCCACGCAACACGAAAGTTATTTCAAGTTATTTCTAATTATCGTTCTCTCTATGTCAGCACAATCCAAGCTATGCATGCTAATTTACCAATGTCATCACGCCACCTGGTCTACTGACATCCTTATTTGGAATTCATTCTGTTAAATAATGAATCATCTTTTGTTTCAGCTGTGCATTTAACAACCTCCATGACTCAGTTTCTCCTCGATCTCAGCTCGACAATTAAGTAGACTCACTTAGCGCGTAATAATCAGCGCGGCCTTCTCTCTTCACGTTACGCATGTCATTTCACATACAAGGACTGGGACAACGGATGCACATTCTTCTCGATGCGCTTCAAGTAAACCTATTTTAAAGCGCTAGTGCCGCGCGCAATTCGTAGCAGCCTATACTGCTTCGATGAGTGGCTGCTGAAGCTGACGAGATTAGGATTCAAGTCATCTAAAACAACGCAGTGTGTTAGTGAAGAAGCCTATATTTACAATCACTGTACTGGTCACTGTGAGAGATTCCCTTAATTATATCCTTTATCACTTGAACACGTGAGTGATAACGAAAAAAATCAATGCAACCTCAAGGCGACCGCACCTCCTTCAGGTATGCTTACCAACTGATCGCTATGTCTAATACTTTGACGGCGTATGTTACAGCATACGCGATTTTTTTACCGACTCATGACAATCGAGTTCTTAGAGAATAACAATATCGACCTAAAGTCATATGAAGTGTCCCTTAAGTATTTAATGCACGATAGAGTAGACTTCTAGACAGATAAACGCGCTCTGATTGGTACTTCTCGATTACTTCGCTATCGCGCTGCCAATTGCTGGCCCCTTGGTTAGCTCAATTGGGAGAGAAACCGCATCGAGAAAGAAAGACCTTGGTCCCGGGTTCGAACCGCGGGCTAGGACGAATTTTTCGTCAACCAAGAAGCTTTTTCTTTCTGAGAAATCTGCATGGATATAATTGTAGCTTTGTGCTACAAAAGAGTTGATGCGAGACTTCTCTTTGACAGTTAGCAGAGCACCGCCAAACGGACTTCCCAAGGTTGACCATGCTCTCCGCATACTCAATCGATGCGCCGCGTCGCTGTGTCTTCTGTGTCACTGTACGGCTAACAACGAAAACTCCCCGTCAATGTTGGCGAGCACGAGTTCAAAAGGTTAATCAGCGCAAAAATCGGACAGGGTTATAAAGAAGCGACAAGGACAAAGACGCTTCGTTGTACACCGTGTCCGATTCTCACGCTGGACCATTTAAATAAGAACTACGAACTAGCCCGCTCCCATAGCTTACACAGACAATACCCGATTTTTTGTGAGCACGGTTCAAGAGGACAAGAGCGGAAAGAAAAGCCACCAGATGACACACCATTACCGAAAACAGCTTATTCACTCTCCGTCGTCGTTTAGTTCCTTGTCTTAAGAATTGGTAATGAGTAGAGGTCGTGAATGACATTTACGCCGTGTTTTTGTTAATACCTTCGTAAATGCGTAAGCTTGTCAGCTGGGACTCTTCGTAGAATCAGTGTATGTATACTTAAGCTGTCCGTCTGTCTACCTTTTGAAGACGGACAAACAAAAGCTGTATTTATTTCTTTCTTTCTTTTTTTTCTTTCCTTCCTTCTCTCTTTCTTTCTTTCTTTTTCGCAAGGCGTTGTCTTCATTCAACAGGAATGACATTTAGATTGTTCGCATCTCGACACCGCAAATATGGACGTTCTCTTTGTTAAAGAAACTATCATTACATGCTGCACTTATCAAGGATGACTCCGGTAATTAGCTCTGTTTTGACTGCAGCAACAATTATCTATGTGCCTCGGTCGTCTACTCCTACCTTTTGCAAACAGTGTAAACCTATGTAAACCTTTTACTAGCACGCGTGATATTTTCACGCGCACAAGCGCGCCTTCAGCTATTATTTGTTTCGGTCCGTCCAGTAGGCACAATTAAATGTCGCAGCACGGAGGAGCGGTAAACCGGTGCCGCAACTCTTTCTGCCAAAACCCATTTGCTCTTTCGAGGGAATAATGGAATGCCGCCTCTGAATGGTACGTTTAGAATGACAAAAAACTGAGCTAGTTGGTAGAGATTCACGACAAAAGACGGTAGGCATGCAAACACGGACAAAAGAGAGAAGTCAGGAGAAGAAGTTGTCCAGACTTCTCTCTTTCGTCCGTGTTTGCATGCCTACCGTCTTTTATCATGATTACTTTGTTTCAATGAGACAACTCTCTCTCTTCCGCATTGTTTGTGTTTGTGCATTTCTTTTTTGCGCCCTCAACAAAGTTACACACTTTTCTCTTATACACCACCTTCGTTTTACTATATCCTATTCCGAAGTATTTCCTTCAACATTTTATCGTGTTTTCTTTCACTATATTCCGTTCACCCGCCGCGGTGGTGTAGTGGTCATGGTGCTCGACTGCAGACCAGAAGGTCGCGGAATCGAATCCCGGCCGTGGCGGCTGCATTTCGATGGAGGCAAACTGCTAGAGGCCCGTGTGCTTAGATTTAGATTCACCTTAAAGAACTCGCCAGGTGGTCGAAATTTCCGGAGCCCTCTACTATACGGCGTCTCTCATAATCATATCGTGGTTTTGGGACGTAAAACGCCACAGATTAATAATTATATCATAACCCGTTCATCGTTCGTGCCCGTGTAGCTTCTAGAGCAAATAATCTTATAGCATCGGTTTTGTTCACGATGATTTTCTTTTATTATTCGACTCACTACTACTCTCAACGCAAGAAAAAAAAAAAAAAAAAGAAGGAGACTGTAGAGATGGACAGCAGGATATAAAATTGTGGCAGGTCGTTTTTTTTCTTTTCTTGTCTTTTTTTTTTACATTGTGCACGTGTGCGTTACCCTGGTTCCACCCGTTCTTTTTCTAAATTTTCGTTTCTACGGCACGCTTCTACGGTTAAGTGTGCCGCTTAAGACCGGAACGACAGGCCCTATTGCCTGCACGAATAAGCGTTCAAGTAGTCAAACAAAAAACTTTCAAGCAGTTTTCAAGAGGCTGAGAAACCATATTTTTCGAATCACCATCCACGGTCTCCGCATGGGTTGACGTTTTATACTTACAGCACGGAATGCGATAGCACTCTAAAGAAAAAGAAAAGAAGAAGTGAAGTTCATTCGATCGCCCACCTGTCGCAGTCGCACGAAAAACAAGATTCGATAGGGTTTCAACGGCTGCATTCGGCTGCATTCATGTTTCCAATGGCGCGCTGTTTCTTTTTTTTTTTTGTGACGTTTATCAACGGATAAGTCGGTAAATGGCACCAGAGAGAGCCATATTTCACCGCAGCGCTACCCCCCTCCCCCCTCCAGTTGGTTGTCTCCGAAAGGAAACAAGCTACAAGCTTCGCAATAAGCGCAGAAATGAAAATGGAGCGATGACGTGCATCTCACAACGGCCTGCCTTTAGTACCCGACTTTCCGGGGACAACGGTGAGGAGTAAACAGTTCTTGGAATGCAACATTAGGCATTCTCGGCCGCCGTTATCGTCAAAATCCTAGCGTGGTCATAACCCTGCACTTAATACAATCACAGGACAAGTACGACTGAGTAAAGGTAAGGGGGTGCCATCCTGGACAAGACACTGCTGAATTTCGCCATCTTGTCAAACTTCGTAATGGCGGCACTTTAAGCCAATCGGAGAGGTCGCAGCAGCCCTCCAGGCCAATCATACTTGACCAATGGCGAAATTCGACACCATGGCGGAATTTGACAATGTCCAAAATAGCACCGTTGGGCAGATTTGACGATCGGACCCTCTGCCACCCCCTCCCCTCAACTTACCCCCTCCCCCAGCTGGGCTTCCTACTTTTAAAAGCAGGAGGCAAACTGCAGCATAACATGTGCGATTCGTAGCCACGCAGACTGTGAAAACTAATTAATTAATTTCTGGGGTTTTACGTGCCCAAACTACGATGTGATTGCGAAGCACGCTGTAGTCAGGGTCTCCGGATTAAATCTGACCATTTGGGGATTATTAACGTGCAGCTGAAGAGCCTGGCGAAAGAACAAGAGTTCAATATTAGCAACCAGTATTTATAATTTATGTGCAAGTTTGTGTAGGTCAATTAATTACGCAACAGCCTACTCATGTAAAGGATGTTCACCGAAGTATAAGGGAGGCTGGTGCGCATACGGTAGACATTCCCCACTCATTACCGCCAACTTAGAGTACACAGCCACTTCATATTGCCAGTACTAAAATTCTGGCTTGAAACCTGAGGAATAACAAAGAAACTCGAGAATAAGTTCAGGGCAGCGCAGCGCTAAATGTAACTGAAAATGATTGGCGCAACATTAGGAGATCGGAAGAACACAGAATGATTCAGAAAAGAAACGGAGGTGGCCGATATTTCGAGTTGATATTAAGTGAGAGAAGTGGACCTGGGCCTTATGCGCAGTATTGACAACCGGTGCTCAAAGCGACAGAATGGATACCAAGGAATGGAAAACGCAGCCAACGGCGGCAGCCAGTTAGGTGGGTGATGAAATCAGGAAATTCGCAGGAAAGAGCCGGAATCAACTCGCACAAGATATAGTAAACTGGAGATCACAGGCCCCCCTATGTCCGCAGCCTTCGTGCTGCGGACATAGAATAGGATTATTATTATTATTATTATTATTATTATTATTATTATTATTATTATTATTATTATTATTATTATTATTATTATTATTATTATTATTATTATTATTATTATTATTATTATTATTATTATTATTAACGTGGACCTAAATCTAAGCACCTGAATACTTTTCTGCATTTCGCCCCCATCGAAATGCGGCCGGCGTGGCTGGGAATCGAACTCGCGTCCTCCAGCTCAGCGGCTCAACGCCTTAGCAGATAATCTACAGCAAGAGATGCACAGACGTCCGCATGTCTGCCATACTGTGTGTACCAAGTGCATAGAATCTGTCCAAAACTTCAGCGCGGCTATGTAACACACGACTCAGTGCGTCATCGACGTATGTGCATTGTGAGTTCTGTTAGCGGTAATGACCATTCCTTGCCAGGATGTCATCTATACTGTACTGAGCGTTAAACTGTAAATGGATAAACTCGACCGTATTCAGTGGATGGCGCGCAAGTACGAAATAGAATTTAGTTCAGGGGAACATTGGCTTACATATTGACCATTTATTGTTAGCGAAGTCGACTACAGAATAGAAAAGAGCGCTTAGAAGCAATGATGTTTGTGAATTCAAGAAATCTGCGTGTATTAGAGGGCACTGCGGCCCTGCGTACTCACAAAGCCGGTTCGTTCATAAGTAGACTATTTGTACAATGACTTAATGAAGTTTGGTGTTACGAACATCTACGGCGTAAAATGATTCGTTTTTTTTTTCTTTACGTGAATACAAACCCAGGCTGAAACGAAGCATATGTATAGAACGCAGGATATTGATTTAAGAACAAGACCACCCAAGCCTAACTTTGGGCTGCCTGAAGCCGGAGCAATTTATAGAGAGAAGCTGAAAGAAATACCTTGGCACTCCGTCCGTTGTAAACAGACGGAGCGGACACATGTGGCCTGCCACGTGAAGCTCCTGAGAGAAAGGTAGGAAGAGAAAAGACAGAGAGCTGCAAGTCAACAACGGAAGTTGCAGCAGCCGCGTGAGCGGAATTGAAGTCGGATATCCGTCGGGATTCCTGCACGAAGGTGGGAAATGTCCTTTGATCGCTTTCAGGGCTAAAAAGCTCAGCACTCAGACATAAACGCGCGAATGTGTGTCACGCCGTTAGCCCTGTACAAAGCAAATGCAAGGCGCGTCGCCAGAGCACTGAAAAGCGACTAGTCGACTGATAGGAAAAAGACTGATAGGAAAGATTGCATTCGCCTTCTAGTCGTCTTAGGTGAAGGCATAAGAAAGCGTATGACTTATGAAGAGTTCCCAAACATGTACGCATGTATCCTTAGCCTTGTCGTGTCGCCTGTTGCCGCGGGCCAATCAGCATGCTGAATTCAAACCACAAGCTATCCATGTGTCTCGAATCATAAGTGCATCTGAGGCCGTGCTCAGCAGCGACCTATCACCCTTGACGTGCTTTTTCGCCTTTCGTGAATGGCTCTAGGCACCGGCATCGCCTTTAATTCTCTGTCACTGACCAATCGCAGCGAGCCATGATATGAAAGCAATGGGATGAAAATGGAACGTAACAAAATACGCACTCTGATGAAGTACCTTTAAGATTTGATTTCGAGATTATTACCCTCGCCGTTCGCATTCAACTCGGGCATGGCCAGAACATGAAGGTTTAAGAGCAAAGGGAAACATATTAAAGGGTTGGTACAGTTTTTGAAATTATATATGTAGTAAGGCTACGATGTAGGTACTTGGACTTCGTGATGTAGTTAGGCAACAACTAGAGCAACACATTCGCGCCGTAATTTAATCACCTTGTATCGATGAAGCCACGGGCGATTAAAGGTTCCCTTCCTCTCAAGCCTTGCTTTTTCTGCTCGAATTTTTTCGTCGAGCGGTCGGCGCTACGCACAGCTAAAGTGAGCTAGAATTTCAGCTCACTGTATCTCAGCCTTCCGCGATCCTCGGCCGGCGCGCCGTAAATCGCGAAGGCCAAGCTCAGTGTTTGTCTAGTTGATCTCTGCGCCGCCATGTGCCGCGTCAACTCCGGCCGTTTATGTGTTCTCCGCCGGTAGCCATGCACTGTAGCCATGCTGGACGGGGGGACTAGGCTGGGGACCCAGGGAGCCAAAACTCTAGCACACCATTACCTCCATTCCCACTCCCATTTCGTTTCAATAAAGTTTATTTCCTCTCTTCTCCTCGCGTACAAATGTCAACGAGCCAACCAGATTGGTTACACGAGTGACGTCCCGAAACACGAGCGGCTGCAAACTCCGCACTGTGATTGCAAGCGACGCGCACGTTTAAAATGTAACACGTAATAAATTTTATGCGTACGCACTTTACGCGGAACGCTTGCATAGGTCTGTCAGTGGCCCGAAGGGCCCACGCTATCGGCTTAGTGGGTTCGTGAAAAAATTGTCCGGCTGTTTCAGGGTCCCTTTAACTTACTAACGGTCGTTTTCGCAAGCTTCAAGAAATGAGTAGATATCGCGCCAAGTAAACCAACTCCGCGGTATTATAGGGCACTGTAGCAGCGCTTACAGTTAACAGTTTTTCTTCGCACATTTACGAGCGCATGTGTCTGAGGCTCCACAACCGTAACACGTACATGCAACGAAATCTAGATATCTAACAGGGGCGGGAAGGCCCACCTAGCCACCCTTGAACGCCCGCGAGCGCGCGCATCGAAACGCTCGCGCATTGCCCGCTTGCCAACGCTGCAAGAGCTAACGCCGGCGATTATCGTCCGTAAAGTCAAGTCGCACGCGCACGAGGAAGTAGACATCGCCGTTGTGTTGTCCCCACGTGTGCAAGGAGGCAAAGCCCGTATCGTGCGACCTTTGCTGTCGTTTGCACCCGAGAGCTGCAACACATCGCCCCCTGAATGCTTTCTTCGGAGGATTCCTGTGAGGTAAAAAAGAATCTCTGTTGGCAGCAGTCCATTCGTACATATCTCAACGCGAGGTGACGAATCGTTGGCCCTTAATACTGTATAGCCATGCTGCCGATCGAGCACGTTAGGCAATGCGAGAGCGGCTAAAAGAAGAGAGAGCTACCGTGTCCTAGCGTACAAGCATTGAAAGAACGTATGTTTACATCAGCCCGCACGTCGGAATATCAGCTAACGCCGCTTCGTGCCTTATCACTCACGCCACGCTCAGACGCACGCAGCTTCCTCAAGGCATGCATAGCCTGTTTTATCGCGTTTGCCACTTCTCTCTCTCTCTCTTTCTCTCTCTCTCTAGAATGCATGTGGCTGTGTCAACCAAGAGTCGATTGCCTCGGGCTCATACTCAAGCAGGCCCTCAGCGTCGGTCTGAAACTAAGCGAGCTTGAGTAGGTGCGGTCTCTGAGTGAACATGTACGCATTTTCAGCGTGTTGGGAATGTGACTGATAAGTACGCCTGACAGTGAGCATATGCAAGTCCGAGAGGCCTTGTGCGCTTTCAAGGGCATCACGTGCTGCCGCGCTTATGTAGTCACGATGGGCACACCCAGGCTTGCAGTCGGAAACGCTGCCGTCTCCTACTGCAAGCCGTTGTCCGCAACAAAGCGACGCCCAGGCGTGATCAGTGTGTGCATGACGAGAGAAATCACGAAACACGCCTTCCGTACAGACGCAACAGAGGCCTCACAGCCCGTGCGCAATAGATACGTGCATGCCATGCATTGTCTCGGGACAAATGTGCGTCGGGATAAAGATAAGAGCGTAGTTGCGTCTATAATTACATGCATGCCGGAAACGATGCAGAACTCCATTGTTCTAATAAATGTGTTGCGCAAAGCATACGTGTATGTTCTTTTTTTTTTTTACATATTAGGAAAGGCTTAAAAAATATTACGTATTCAAAGGTCATTTTTCTTGGGCAGTCGTATTTGATTCGAGCCAAATTCTGGCCAATAGAACACCCTCACAAGAAGGTAAAAAAAAAACAGAAAACAAGAAATCACCGCCCAAGCAAGCCGTACACGCGGTTAGCCAGCGAAAGTGAAACGTGCGACCGTAGTGTTTACCACGAACTGGGATCTAGAGAAGTAAGTGTCTTTCGTTGTAGCTCTTTATTTCTCTATCACCGCATTTAAGAGATACCGTTGCCTTTGGTGACGTTAGCCTAACACTTTCGTGACCGCGCCTATTCCCATCGATAGTATGTTATCGATGACTTCAAGATGAAGTTTTGGCACTCTCTGAGCGGTTCTGGACAGCTAACGCAATACAAAGCATAAAATAACATGTTTTTTATCAGTTTTGTTTGCGAGTTTGTTTTTTCCACCGCGGGGAGATTTTTAAAGCTCGTTCGCAGTCGGGTAGGTGAGCGCTCGTTGTTTCAGACTTCGCGTCGACGCCGCTCGCGGGTGCTCGACAGAAACGGCGAATTTCGACGGATTCCGATTAATATGAGCGGGAATCTCTGGATGATGGTAGCAGCACAGACACGAAAGACGACTTCGATTCGCCAGGCGAAGTCGTACGGACGGCGAAAGTGCGTCAAACCTCCCCGGAACATCAGCAGCTATCCGCCGGTAAGTGTCGTCTTCTCCTCGGGTCGTTTTATCGCTGCCGCGCGTCGATGTAAACGTATCCGGCGTGTTCTAAACCTAACAGCTCTTATCTGCAAGGTGTTAACTTCATTCGGGCGGGAGCATTTGGCGCCGGCTGCAGAAAGAGCGCAGTTCTCTTCGCGAAGACGGCGCGGAGCGGACTTTGACCCAACGCTCCGGTGCGCTGCGCGGCGGCGTCTTCATGTTGTTTTTTACCGCAGAAGTCGTCAGAAAGACATGCAACCACACAGATAAGTATGCGTGAATGCATACTTTCGAAAAGCCAACATACAGTGAGAGGGACGGATCCATGGAGGGAGGTTACTGAAGAGAAGATGAGCAAGTTCGTCTCGCTCCATGTGTACATGGTAATAGTTGAAGTCCCGCGCTTGCATTGGTGTTGGGGTCGACGACACGTATTTCCAAGCCTTCGTCAACCGTCAGTGATGCCACGGAAAAGGTTCAAGGGTTCTTGAGTGTCTCTGATCTGAAGAAGACGACCGTCGCATCCCACGAGAATCTTCACCACGTGTCTTCTCTATTGCAACACATGAACAATTTTTCTACGCTATCTTTTAACCCCGTCGGAACCTTTCAGTGAATGAGAAAATGGTGAAATGTGAAGGTCGGTATGGTATTCGGCAGTATATGAGCGAGAAAGAGGTCAAATGATAGTACAATTATGGATTTTTGCAGATTTGGAACAGGCTACACTGTTCATTTCAACAAATACACAGGAAAATTGAAAAATACCAGAACTGCAAACTATGATAGGAAAGCTGAACAAAAAAATTTTTTTTTCCCAAAACATGCGCAGCCAGCCTTTGTTTCACCGCGTCGAGAACCTGCATCGCGCGGTGGCATGATTGGCACTAGTGCCTATATTCTTGTATTTATGTAAATAATCTTTGTACTTACAGAGCTTATATTGCCACTATTATTCTACGAGGGCTATGCGTTCAAAACGTATATTTCGATTTTTTTAAATGTTTAACCTTTGCAGAGTAGCATTGATGTTTTTATGAATCTTCCTTTCTTTTTGATGCATTTTTCCTTGTTTGATAATTTTTTTTATTTTATTAGAAATAAAACCGTTGCTTGAAATTAATACTGTTGGAAAGACCCATTCTTCCTCCATCATTTGATACCTTACACTTTAGGATCAATTATAATTCTTTGGCAGGGAAAAAATATTTCCTAGACTAGCTAAAAACTACCGATTTTTCCGCGGTCACGAAAGTGCTAAAGGATATTAGGAACACCTAAAGGATCATGCTGCAGCGGGTATCATCCCCAGCTATATGTGCTGGCAAAACCTGGCGAGAAAGTAGCGCAAGCGCGGAGACCCTTCGAGGTAGTGTATGCTAGCACTGCTTCTTCATTTTTAGTGGACCAGTGGTCACTAGTGGGGCTTGCCCATTTTCTGCGGCACATACCCGTTCCTGATGACGATAGTTTCTGCGCACTCACGGACCGCCACGTTTTCCCACCTCCTAGTCGTATAAAGCTCACTGTGTGAAGCAAAACTGGTTTATTGATAGGATGCCTCCACGCGAAAACTGCCACGTTTCGCCAATGTTTTCGTGTTCTCCTTAACGCCGTTCGCGGCATTCGCGTTGCCGTTTCTCCGCGAAGCTTCTCAGAGCGCGTCCTTGGACTTCAGCTGTAAACGCCAGATCTGCGTCAATCTCTGCGATGACGTCTGCGAGCAGAGGCAACGAATTCAAGCTGTGTCGCGTGACTCAGAGAGCGCAGCGAGCGGGATATATAGTTTGCCGATGTCGCCGCGACGTCGATTCTTGCTTCGCGAGGGTAGAGAGATTTTTTTTTTTTCCGGTTCCACGCTTCGCCGTCCAGTTCCCGGCGGAATAGACTTTTGACGCTAAACGTACGAGAGTAAGAGAACATTCGCACTCCTAGACCAATGATATTATAGTCAACGCATATGCAAGTAGAAATAAACATGGAAAAGAAGGGACGGCGAACTAATAAAAGAATCAATCAACGCGCGAAATAGGGGAATGGGAGGAATAAATTGACAGATAACGAACATTTTAAAGTGAAACGCCGAGAGATGACGATCACGGAGTGCGGCGCATGTGGTTCTTCTGCGATACTGTACGACCTCGTAAGGATATCCTATGAGGCTTATTTCAACAAGGCTACAGTTTAGAAGATGGATACTCGAAGATACTAATATTCTTGAACCGGTGGTGTCCCTGGAGCCGACGTTTCGGCAAGTGGCCTTGTCTTCTTGCTGCCTCGAAGGAGACAAGACCACTTATCGGAACGTTGGCTCCAGCAAGTATTTAGCTGTTCAAGAGAATTTAGCTCTTCAGGCGCATTTGTTATTATTCGATCGTCGCTAATCCGTTACCGCCTACTGGCCTATGGCTATGGGTCTAATCAGTGTCGTTAATTTACATGAACTTTATTGTAAACAACATCAATAAAGTCTTCAAAGTCTTAGCTCCTATATATACCTCGCAACCATCCTGTAGATCATCTGAGTAGTACTTATGAAGCTTCCTGAGACTCCTTACTGTCTAGAATCACTTCTACGACTGCATATTAGGCCGAAGAAGGATGCGGCGCTGTAGACAAAAGAAAGCGTTAATGAGAAGCACGTGCAAAGGCCCGCTTCTTTGTAAGACACGTATACGTAGTGCACGGATCTGCATTCGTGAGTCGAAGTCTACTTGTCCGTCGCGGCAATAAATTATGCAGTAACGCCGTTCCAACAAAAGAAGCGAATGCCGTCCCTCACACGATATCGCGCTTGCAAATACAGGTGACTCACGCATAGGTCATACCGTCGAATCTCCCTCTAAAAAGATATCAGTCACAACACCGTTAGTTGCCCCACGACCCACAAATGCTGATATATGAACCTTTGTTTGTGCTTTAAATAGAAAGTAAATACATCAGATGGTTAACGCTGATCTGCAGCTTTCCGCCACGCCGTCTCTTAAAAGTGCGCTATATTTGTTGCTACACGGGCCGCCATTCGAGTGACGCTGTCAGTCACTGTATCACTATATCAGTTTCTCATTCGTGGCGTTCAACCACACCAGAGCCACGTGGCAACGAAACTTCCCTGTTTTTTTTTTTACTTAAATTTTTTGTTCACCAAAGCGTCAGCAAGCTATATCAAATGCTAATGAGCAACATAGATACGTCAATGCAATGACGCTATACATTGCATTGTTTCTAAGAAAATTTCTCGGTTAGCTTTTTCTATTACTATATTGACGCCAAAGAACACCTGTAAGTACAATGCGCGTAAAGGTCAAAATAAGGCAGCTGCTTGTTCCAGCTAGCTTCGCGACATTCGAAGAAGATATAAAGCCTAGAAATAAAAGAAATTTTTGAAATTTCAACCGCACGTACAGGGCATTATTCTCTTCTTCGCGATATTTTTTTCAGCCATGATGAGATAATCTTTTTGGAAGCGGGGGAAAAACAAAACAAAAAAGAAACGGTAACATATTCCCGAGGAACATGTTTATATGGTTTCGTAAGAGCTGTCCGAGCTGTCCTCCTTCTTAGGGGATTTTATGCAGTTCTTAATTTGCTTTCCGTGGGCCCGTACAGAAACTTAACGAAGAAAAAAAAAAAGCTTGCAAGAAAGAGACACGGAAACATGTTTGAATAATAAATGACTGCGCAGATATAGGACAAAATGGCATCTGAGCGGCCTGGCGTGATGCGACGCGTCATATCTCTTGATTCCAAAATAAACTTTGCATGCGCACCTATCTTGCTGAGTAAACAATAACTTCGATACCCACAACACTAACCTGAGGTCCCGGCTTGCTAGACGTCAAGCACTAGGTGCAACACATTTCTTTTTAACACGAAAGTGTTTTATGCCGGGGTCCACCACGGCTCCGCTGACACATTTCCGTCACGGATATGACGTTGTAAAATATAAAGACTAACATATGGCAAAGAAAAAACTAGAAGGAAAAGTTCCGTCACCGAGAGTCGAACTCACGACCCCTTGATCCCCAGCGCGCAGCGCGAAACGATTTCGTCATACTAACTGCGTGCTATTTATATACACCATTTGCCGGTAGCGGTACTCAGAGATCGGTGGTACATCAGCGTGTTTTCATTATCACTAGCGAGATGGCGCAAAGGGCTCGAAGGGCGCGCTTTAAAGGTCGTCGCTCCACGCGTTGAGATGAGCGTCCGCGTCTACAGGGCGTGGTCGCTGGAGCGCGCGCGCTTATTTGAGATGGCGATGGTATGTACGTCTTGCGCTCTCACGGCAAGCGTGCGTTGAAGTTACAGAGAGCACGAATGTCACTTCGCTCACTGCAGCGGCCGCTTTTGCGAAAGGAGCGCGCTGCTCACAAACAAATAAGGTACAACTGTCACAGTTCGTGCTCATCCTGTGTATAATTGTGCGCTCGTTTCGTGCGTCCTCCTTTGTATTTGACCAGCGCGCTTTAACTGTCGAGCCGTGACAATTAGTTCGCGCTCATCCTGTGTATGTTCATTCCGTGCGTCCTTTCTGCTTGAGCAGCGCGTTACAAGTTTCGAGCTGCTTGCCGTTCTTCGCGTGACAATTTGTTGCTGTAGCATTCACTGCTTCGCCCTCGGGGCGAAACAATGTATACAACAAACGCTCAACTACGTCTGTGAAGACACGTTTTGCTTTCGTGTTATACCGTTTCCTATGATAGAGGGATCAGCCATGTTTTTTTTTTTTAGATGCGAAGCATCTTATGGCGGAGTTCAAACCGGTGGTGTGCGGCGTGACCACCCTTACTGCGCATGCGCAAACCCTCTCCACACACCTCCACTCCCCCTCCCCCTCTCCAATCCACCGATCTATTTTATCAAAACAGCAGTCTGGCAAGCCATCTTGTTGTTCAGCGCATTTGCAATTTCTCCGATGCTATCACACGCGAGAGCGAAAGGCGCGGTCAAGGAGGAAACGATGCGGTCGTTCAATGTGAATCCTCGAGTGCTTTTTGCAACGAAACCGGTCCGCTCATGTGACCATAACGGTGACGTACTGTGTGCTCACTCAAAACTCACAGGGTCCCTAATGCATTCGCTTAAGACGGCTGAAAGGCGTGTCCCATTATTTTTCCTTCTCAGTCGATGTAGTATGCACTGAACACAACGACAAAGACCGACATACGGTCCTTGTCATCGGAAAGGACTTTGTTGGTTAGCGAATGAAATGATCATTGCAAAGAAAAACATGGGTCAACACAAATGTCCGATCTAGCTGTGCACTTGCATTATGTCCGGTGGAAGGCGGACGATGCACATAGAGATAGCGTGTTATTTTCTAACGATCAGATATCTCGAGTTGCACAAAGATATGCATACGCAACACCTAAAAAAGTGTCACAGTTAAGTGGTTATGGAGAACAGCTTGGATGAGCTTCGTGCTGTGTTTCATAACGGCTCGGAATGTTCTGTCCCATGATGGGAAGAATAAACAAATTGTGAAAAATCTATGCAAATTTTTGAGCTGAGGAGACGCCCGTTTGTGTAACTTCTGGCGTGAACGTTAACGTAAACTCAGGAGGTTAAGGCGCCAGGACACTGGCGCCTTAATCTGGCGCCCAGATGATGCAGGACACAGTGTCAGGCACTGGACGAATTATCATCACCTACAATAATTCACTATTGCATCCAATACGCACAGTACACAGACGTGTTCAAGAAAGAAAGAAAGAAAGAAAGAAAGAAAGAAAGAAAGAAAGAAAGAAAGAAAGAAGGGTAGTGCGTCAGACACGCCAACCTTCGCTTGTCGCAATTTTCGCGATAAGGCAAGTGCTTTTTCAGAACGAGTCAAGACAAGCTAATGCTGTCGCAGACTACCGTCTTGCTTCGCAACAGCAGCACAACTAATGCCAAAGACTGCTATTAAATTCGTCGCGTACCTACAGGTACACGACAAAAGCACTTTCAACAGCACGACAAACTTTGCAATTTCGCCACTGCATCGACCGCGCCTTCTTCAGTGGCAGCCGCAGAGTGTACAGATGAATATTTAATATTGAATAAAGAAATTCAAACGAGATGCACAAGGGTGCTTATACATGGCGAGCTAAAGTGCCCAGCGTTTGAGATGGCGGCTCCAAAAGCCGCATTTGCATCTATTTAAATGTAAGTTGCCTCGCCAGAACGAAGCTCCCATCTCAGTCTCTCACGGAAATTTTGACGACGGAACTCGTTACCGCGGCTGGCGTATAAAGAGATGCGCTGCGTGAGTCGCTTAAATGGCGTTCGAAAGGTTGAACTATACGCACTTAATTCCCAGCGGTGGGAACGGGCACAGCTGACCATCTCTCGTGTAGTGCCTACATCAGTATTGCGTTCTTCCCACCCTCCAGACAACAAGCTATGTGAGGATGCAAACTTGTACATACGAGAACACAATTATGCGTACCAGCACCCCTGCGGTGAGTAATGAGTACGCTTGTGTGTGTGTGTGTGTGTGTGTGTGTGTGTGTGTGTGTGTGTGTGTGTGTGTGTGTGTGTGTGTGTGTGTGTGTGTGTGTGTGTGTGTGTGTGTGTGTGTGTGTGTGTGTGTGTGTGTGTGTGTGTGTGTGTGTGTGTGTGTGTGCGCGTGTGTGTGCGCGTGTGTGTGCGTGTGTGTGTGTGTGTGTGTGTGTGTGTGTGTGTGTGCGCATGCGCATGCCCGCGCGTGACCACATTAATTTTAATGTGGTCGTTTTAATGTGGTTGTATTGTGGTTTTAATGTGATAATGTGGTATTCATTTAGTCGGAATGTGGTTAGAATTTCTGGAAACTGGCCATGCAGCTAAGAAAACTGCATTTGACTGGTTGCGCCACCTAAAATCTATTGGTTTGAAATGGCACAAGGAGTCGGGTAAGGATTACTTCGTTTATAGTGGGTTTGAAGCCTATAATAATGCCTTTTTGTATCTAGGATAATTGGGCGAGCAAGAGCACCGATGAGTTATAGCCGATTTCTATGTATACTGTTACAACGAATATCGTATATAACGAACTAACTTATGGCCCTGTTGCGGTCCGACTGCATTAAGGAACCAAACCGGGGCACGCACATAATATAGCCACTACAACACGAAGCCGAATTATGCTGACACCTTCGGACTCTCCCGGCACTGAGTTTCATAATAATACACTGGAAGGAAATCTGGCTCTATGTCTATGGGAGCTGCGGCGCATGGCGCTTCAGTCAGCATGAAGATGATGGGTAGTACATGGATTTGCCTAAGCTCCGTTCTTTCGGCTCCGTGTGGCTCTCCGTGGCCTGCAGCCGCCTTGTCGCAAGACGGAGTTCACCGAATGTTCAGCAGTCTCACTTCACCACCTTGACGCTTTCAGGCTGACTAATTCAAATCAGCTCACGAGTTTCACAACGAGTCATTCTTTTATCCGAAACAAAAGCCAATTAACACAAGCATAAACAAACACACAAGTGAGTTCCAAGCCGCAAGCACGTAGACTATGCAAATTCATGTACTACCCATCATTCCCATGGTGGCTGAACGATTGCAGCATCACAGTTCCCTTTAGTAAATATTGTGGGAAACTATGTCTCCCGGTAAGGCAGAATAACAGCGACATACAGTGTGCACTGGTGACTCCGACGTACCGAACGCCACTCTTCCGTTTCCGCAGGCTATAACTTTCGCGTGACTATATATAAGCGAAGGACGGAACGGCGCGGCCGCTGATAACGAGTTTCATGGGAAAACCATCACGCGTGTACGCGGACATCTTCCGTGTAGAAAGACTGCGTGGCATGCGTTATCATTGCTTGCCGGAGTCGCCAACCACGACAGCGAGCCGAAGGTCAGCAAATCCCTGGTGGGCAGGGTGCAAGTGTTGCGGCACAGAGTCGTGAAAGTATTAATACGCTTCAAGGGCAACAACACAAGCTATCAGAACTAATGCACGCCTTGCGAAGCGCGAGGCGTGCATTGGTTCTGATCCGTTCTGTTAATGATAATGATAAGTGAATAATTTCCTGAAGAAGCAAACGAGCTTCTCACTGTACACTTCTGGCAATGCTTGCTTCCAATGCGAAGCTTTTGTTCTTTCGGACACGACCAATGTGGGTGGGGAGGGGGTGCTCCGCGGAGAGACTTCGCTACCCCTAATGGAGAACCCTGCGCGCCCACGCCTATGCAAACCATGCGTACTACAAGCCCTAACCACACGTTACAACGCATCAGCGCGTGGCCTACCCTCACGCTATGCGCGCCCTCTCCCAACATAGAAACGCGACGCGGCGCCGAGTCTACACGCCACGCGCTGACGCGTTGTGATGAGTACGTGTGGTTAGGGCTTAGGAGACCATCGACAGTCACGGCCGCACAGATCTCGTAAGAAAAACTCCGACATGTCACCGTCGCTACCACAGCTCCATTTCTGTGTACTTGCCGATTCTACGAACTTCCCAGCATGCGATAAGGCTGACAAATTGTATGATCCAGACGTACAGTTTACTAGTCAGTCTAACTTCGTTTTCCTGTGGAGAGATGATTCGATAGGACAGCGTGGTCCCCTCCGCTGGAGTAGTCGGCACAGGCCACGCGCAACAGACTGGTAAGGACTCAGAAGAAATGTTCACTGCACGCTCGTAGTGTTGGTGCTCTCCACGTGAATGTCCCCATTCGCGGAAGGTCTTCGGCCGAGATTTCACCGGCGGCTAGATGACACGATGCACGCAGAAGAAAGTGTGACCGTTTCCGAAGATCTTTCAGTGTAGTAATGGCTTTTTCTTTATTCAGTTGTTGGACTCCATTGAAACAAAATCGCGGCTTTGTGTTGTGGCACTTGTTTACCCCTTGGCTTTTTGTTGGCTTCTTCGTGCTTCTTGACTGTGTATTTTCTATTCGTACTGAAGAAACTTAGTTCGAAAAGATCTCTCATGTTCGCAGTTCTCGCTTGTTTGAGCAGTCTGTCATTGCAAATATGTGCCGCCACCCGCAATTGCAACATAGATAACCACGTGGAGCACGAAACAAGATTTTAAGGGACGTTGTTAACCATTTAAGGTGGTTGTCAAGGCAAGCATGCCTCATATTATTTTGCACCATATTGTTCTAACTTGAGTTGAACAAAAGTTTATTTAAATTTGACAAAGCAGTCAATCCCTCAGGTCAGCGCGCCGCCTCATAACTTCAACATTACGCTTCCTTAAAGGGCCCCTAAACAACCTTCTAAAACGCAAAGAGCGAGCGCGCTGCTTTTTCCGAACGTTTCTCGTCTTTTCGACAGAATTCGTGACGCCAACGGTCTGTTTACGTGACCTTATGAGAAAATAAGCTCTCGACTAGTCCACATACGACGGATATCAGTGGCAAATTCAGCGTGTTTTATGAAGAAATTACTGGCGAGGAAAATATAGCGCCTGTAGGAAGGGTAGTAATACCAAGAAAGAAAGTGCGCTCTCCCGTCTGTGAACTCAAAGTTGTTTAGGGGAACTTTAAGCGTGGATGATGAATGGCCCAGCATAACACTGTTCGCCTTTCTAATCTAGATGATGATCCGTCCGTCCATCTGTGCGTCAGTCCAATATATTTTTACAATATTTTCCACGGAAAAAAAAAAGATTTCGCCAGCAATTTTCTGGAACCCATGTCAACTTTTATCCTCCATACATGTGCTCATTCAAGCTTTATGACTTTAACTTTCGACGAATAAATGTTAGAATCGTGTGCACTTCTCTGTTTCGGTGCCATTTAGGGCGGCTTCTTCAATGAATACGCCAAGTAACTATCATGAAGTAGCACTGACTGACACAGTCGGGCGAAGAAGGACCGCTGCGAACGACGCGCAGAGCGTGAAGAGTACAAGGGACGGTATGAATGACGCCTGTCGCAAGGTGCAAAATAAGAAATAAAACGGGTGCAACACCCCAGAAATTCCTCATTTTCAGTGTTCGTACACATACGCTACGCGACGTTCTCCGAATTTCGGTCCGTCACTGGCGTAAGCAGGCCGTTTTGTGATTCACGAACCTCGCGACACTGCAGACCAAGTCCGCAAAAAAAAATAATAAAAATAAATAAATAAATAAATAAACGTCGACGAGCTCGCAACCGCCGTAGTTTATAAAGCAAAGAGAACTCTCTCCGACACGTTGCTATTTGAGATCATTCAGCCTTTTTCGCAAAGTTCACACGAGCTTCATATTCCTGTATATAAAAGAATTTCTTCGCCCCTTAACTACCCTTGATAATACTGAAACCACAGCCCGTTTCTCGATGCACGCGGATTGCTTCAGTGACCACGGAAGTCGGGAAATAAATAAATAAAAATGGTCACCTCGACTAGCAACCTTCATGAAGAAACTATCTCCCAAATATAGCTTTTTGAGATCATTCAGCCTTTTACGCAGACTTCATACGAGCTATTCCCGTATACAAAAGAATTTTTTTCACCCCTAGACTACCCTTCATAATACAGAAACCACAGCCCTTTTCTCGATTCACGTGGATTGCTTCAGTGCAGACGAAGGTCGCAAGATAAATAAATAAATGAATAAATAAATAAAAATACGCACGTCGACTAGCGACCACCGTTGTTCATGAAGTAAGCAAAACTATTTGCCAAACATAGCTTTTTGAGATCATTCAGCTTTTTACGCAGACATCATACGAATTACACATTTTCGTACGTAAAAGAATTTCTTCCTTTGCCCCTAAACTACGTCAGATAATACAGAAAACAACCGCATGCTCCTGTGCAGCTTTTCCTGGCCCTTTTTTAACTCGTCATGATACCAAGAGGACAAGCGCGCGCGTGACGCCAGCAGGCTAGAATAAGAGCTGGCGACTGGTCCACACACGGGGCACATCAGTTGTCGAGGGCTCTAACGTTGAGTGAAAGCGGCGCTATCTTGCTCAGTGGTTACGACATTTGTCATCTGTACAATAGCTAAAAGCTCCATCTTGTATAGCGCTCATGTACGTGGGTTCGAACCCCGAGCATGGCGGCCGCGTTTCGATGGGGGCAATATGCTTAGAACACACATGTGCTGAGATTTAGATGCATGTTAAAGAACCCCGGATGGTCGAAATTAATTCGGAGTCCCTCAATACGTCGTGCCTTATAATCCTATCGCGATTCTGGCAGGTAAAACGCCAGCAGTTTGTTATTATTATTAGTCCTCCTAGAGTACGCAGTCTGGAGCCCTGCCATATGACGTCGCCTCGTTTGCCTGTCCATGACAATGAACTGCTTCGATCTCGCTTGCACAGCGTGTTTTGCATAGCGTGTGCGGCTTGCAAAATCGCATAGTTATCTTGCTGTCGATTTCAGTGGCGGCCTCCTGATAAGTTTATCTGGAGTACGCGAACTCCATATAGAACGTTTCAATTGAGAGTGGGAGCCCCTCCTTTCTGGACGGTTGCGCGAGAGTACAAAGACAGACATCGCTGCCTACGCAGTGCACTTCTGGGTGGTAACGCATATTTACTACAGCCCAGAGGGGATCACGGCGGCATCCATGGAGACTTCGTTGGAAAGTTGCATAGGCGGTAGTTCAATGTCTGCAAGAACACGAGCACCAATGTAATGCTTAGTACACTGATGAAGCGTACGTGTCTTCCAGAAAAGCGCGCACCCAGAGAAGGATAGAGCACGCCCGCAATTAACGGTCTCGGAAACCCCATCAGATTATTTGTAGCAATCCCCGCAGCAGTCGCGGAGCTAATTCCCCTGCGACGCTTTCATGTTTCAACGTTATTAACTATCTCTGTGAGGGCGCTTTTTCCGCGACAAAGTACAGTCGCCTCCGCGCCCATCCTTTATCCAAAGGTCGCTTTCGATTCGGCCAAAATATCGTTAATAATAAAACAACTTAAACAACAAAAACTGACAAGCAGAAACTACGAATACTCCGAAAACTACAAAGCGCAACCGAGGTTAACAGTCTAGTTGCTCTAAACTAAAACGCTAGTGCATAAACGAAAACCTTAGTATCCCGGTACTGATTTAAACAGTACCCAGCTTTCCACGGGGGCCTCGAGGCGTCAGCAAGGAAGAATGAATTTCAGTTAAACGCGCTATTCTTTTTTCCACCTTATTATTATTATTATTTTAGGGGTCGAATACTGCTATTCGACTCCAGAATATGCCACTTAAAGCTGTCGAGTATTCTTTTCTATTCAAATGGCGAGGAGGATAATAACAATTTACATTTAAAATACCGTAACCATAAGGTTCGCGCCAGAACTTCGATAGCAGCACGGGATGCAAATTTCACTCACTGTAGGTGACTCGCTGACCAACTTGACGGTATTCTGGCTGGAGTTCGACGTAATAGCCTCGCGGTCGGTCAGGTGAACATTTCTTGTAGTTCACGTTATATAGCCCACATATCGCGAAAGCCGTCGCGCTGAGAAATCAATGGGCCCCGCAGTGCCAAAAAAATAGATAACTACGTTTATATACTTACCGCATTGGATGTCGTCGCCATCCCTGTCAATGTAGTTCGCGGTGGGAAAGAAGGCCAGTAGCTCAGTACGCTAGTACCTGCGTTTCCGCAGCGAAAAGAGGCGAAGAGTTCTCAAATGCCTTCCGGAAATGGGGGCTATGCCAGGAGGGAGAACTTCCTTCTTGTGTTCACGCAAGTAAACGTGTCGTTTGCGGAAATGTGCTGCGCATGCGCGGGAAAAATTATTTCTCTACCAAGATACTCTACGCCGCAGACTAGCAGCCTAAATCCTTGTCACTATTCGGTAGCAGCACCGTTACTACCGCCAAACACCTCTTCCTAGTTTTCGAGTGTTCTCTACCCCGTGGCGTAGCGTGCGTAGCTTGTTTATTGACGTCCGGGTGTGGAGAGCGTGGGTGAACTATGAAGGTATGCATTGTTTAGGCAATGATCAGAATGCTTCTCTGATCCTGATTTCTCATTTAAGGCGGGGACACCTCACTCCGTGTAAGGAATGCAGTGCGTAAAGCTCCTTGATCGCATTATGAGTCAGCGATCGTAGTCATGTGACAAACAATCCCAGAAATGCCTAGCTGCCTGAATGGTGGTGATGTTTAGAATAATAATGCGACAGTGTACCTCCAATTATTCGTTTAAGGAAGTTGCGTCGACAAGTTGTCTCGCGCCCACATTCTGGAATGCGCGAGAAGTGTGTTTTGAATGGGAACGCATCTTTTTCTGCTACAGGATAGGGAACCTTTCATCTTTGAATACCCCCGTTGCCCCCACCCCCTGCCCCCACCTTCCTTGTAACCAACAATGTTTGCAACCAAGGGGGTTTCAAAAAACTTTTACATCTCTCTTCTTTCAACACTCCACATACTGGAACAGAGCGCACATGAAGTCACCTGCCACCCACAGCAGCACAAGGGCTCGCGCATCGCGTTCGAATACCATCGTGTTGGACTTTAAACGGAACAGCACGGCGACTGCGACAATTTGTCTGGACTGTCCGTTTAATTGTAATCGGAATGAAAATGCAAAAATGTAACCAAAAGCCGAAGGAATCGTTTTTCATCTTTTGCCTTTGCAGTGGTTTCTCCAAGTTATTGGAAAATGAAGCACCAGCGAGCCAACAGAGGACGACGTCATTTCCAGAGAACAAGAGCCCTCTTGAAACTACAAGAAAATTTCACTCTCTTACCACTAGGTGTGTCTGTGCGTGTGTACCAGCGACCACCACAAGTACAGTACTCGAAATACATGGGCACAAGTCAAAGGGCTGCCCGGTCGCTCTAATCTCGCAACGCCACTGCTTTCCGAAGAGGTGACATCAACTCGAGGTCTATGCGGATCCATAGGGCCCGAGATAAGTCTTATCAGCTAATAAAATGTTACGCGTATCACCCGCACAGACACTATTCATGCTCTCGCTGGTCGCAGCAAGGGCGGCTTCATGCTGCGCTACAGTACGAGAGACGAACAAGCGTCACCACTTCATACGATAAGCTTTTGTGATTCTCATCGGCCACCGCTTATCGTGTCCCTATGGGTCAATTGTTGTGTGCTGGTCATGGTGTCGATAACGTAAGCCCCCATCCGTGAGCAGTATTCCCGGGTTTTATTGCGCGTTTAGGTCAGCGCTCTCATTATGTCAAGTAAGCCAACACATCGTCACGCTGTTCCTGGTACGTAAAAAAAGAAATCATACAGGCGTATAGCGTTGTGGCAGACTTTAAGACCATAATGCTTAGATTCTTGTGTGTATCTTTCAGCTGCACAGAGGAACGCGCCAGCTGTTGAATTTCGTTCGTCGAAAAAGAATGCTTAGCCTAAGCAAGCATGTTTTTTCTTATGTCAAGTGAACCAGTGAACCGCCTAACCTAAGCAAGCAGTGTTATGTCACGTGAACCTAATCTAACGCGTTGCTGAGCTGGCTGGTTCGTATTTGCTGGCCTAGAAAGCGCGCCCCTCAGACGGCACTGTGAAGCAGGCATAACGTGCTTCAAGAACATCGACGGTGCCTTTGTACACCGCTGACGCAACACCGGCCACAGGTTGCAGAGTCGACTGCAGTGTTGTGCTTAAAAAGCTTCGTTGTCCTCTTAGCGGCGTTGTAAGGTTTAGGACCGCCATTACAACGGGGCATCAGGAACCACAATCAAATCAAATCAATCAATCAAACCAGCTCGCAAGCGTGAAGCTCGGAGTTGGTAGCTATTAATTTTTACAGCGAATCTGTGAATGGCTAGGATCTATGATATTGTGCGACTGCGTCGACAAACAATTGTCCCCATGGCGTGCCCGCGCCCCCGGGCTACAATGACTAACCAAGGTCGGGCCAACAACGCTAAGCGCAAACCCTTTGCCCGCCAGGATCCTCAGTATCACGAAGCCGAAAATGCCCGTCGGCAAGCGCTACCCGGGAGCCTCGGCCAGATTTCAGCGGCAGTTGGTTGGGAATCCGTTTGACTACCCATGCGGTGTCTGTGATCGTCTCTGGTTCGCCGGACACCATTTCCACCATCTCCGGCGTGCGTGATCGGCGACTTCCATATTTCAGCTTGACTGTAATCGTGAAGTCATCGGACTGCCCCGAGCAACTGCCGGTGTGCGGTACAAGTGGCGACTCGTTGCTTAATAGAGTTGTGCATCGATTTTCCACCACGAACGGCTACGCGTATTTACCTGTACCGACGCGCCTCCCAAAAAAATTAATGTCGACGAAAGTCTGGTGTCGCCAAGCCTTCCGTTCATGTGCACATAGGCGTGCGCAGGGGGGGGGGGGGGGGCAAGGGGGCGAGAAGGGGGGGCGCAAAGTCAGCCCTATACATTGTAGGGGGGGCGAGAAGAGGGGCGCAAAGGCAGCCGCATACATTGACATAATAGGGAGGGGGGCGCTGCGACGAACCTTCGCCCCCCCTGAAGGGGAACCCTGCGCACGCTTATGCATGTGCATACGCCACTTGACTCATGGCAGTGGCCAGTATAATATCAAGGGGTGCCGTATGACGTTGGTAGGGAAATGGCCATATCACGAGAAAAAAATTTAAATATACTTAAAGAAAACAAACAGCTTCGCTAGTCTTCTATCTTCACAAAATGAAAGACCTCTCATTCTTTTTCTTTCTTTTTTGCCTTTCTTCCATAATCCATTGCGTGATTGGAACAGCACAGAAATGTTATGCATGACGAATATTTGAAAACGTCAGTATCCTACAACGTGGTCAAGAAAGCGCCGGAGTTGTGTGCTGTTCCAGCCACCACTAAAAACGAGCGCGTTTTTCCTCTAACTGCCGGAAGTTAGCAACATGCCAACACGAGCCATCATTCATTCTCGGAATATTCTTCATCCCGAGGTGGAGTGCAGTCTCTAGGAGAAGATGAATGCGTAGGAATTCCATGGACAAAAGCTTTTGCAGGTTGTCGACATGGCAGCAAAGCAGACGTCACTGGGAGCAACGGCACCGAGAAAAAGCGTGACGCGCGAGAAATACGCCTTTTCATTCGCGAGGCGGGTGAATACCATGTGAACGGGATGTGCGTTAATTGAACGTCAATGCTTGTGCGCGTCTCCATCAACACGCAAAGTGAGCGAGCTGGGACTCGAGCAGGGCTAGCCCGAAGTGTGACGGCAGGATTTGGCGGAGATTCGTATATGAATGAGAGCCCACCGACAGATCTGGCTCTTTTGGATCACGTTATCGTTTCTTTTGCCCAAAGCCCATAAATATGAAAAATCGGAGAGCCTATCTTAAGAAAAACTTGGCAGTGGGCTAGTTGGTTAAACATTATCGAAGATTTTTGCGCAAACTTTACAAAAAGTGACTGGGAACACTCATATTTGCGCTCATATGGGCCGTTTGTGTGCTCTTGCTCTGTTCCCAGTCACTTTTTGTAACGTTTGCGCAAAAATCTTCGATAATGTAGAACCTATCTTATTACCGATATGTTTAAGAGGAGATGTATTTTACGTCTACACTGGCACCGGCTGTACTATTCGTCTCGTGACAAAAGAACTAAAGAAGGTAGAAGTTTAGGATAAAATGAAGCCTTGAAGAGATGAAAAAATCTTTGAACACGGGGCGTCACTGAAACCAACGTTTTGACAAGCGGTCTCGTCTTCTTCAAGGCATCAACTGCCTTGCTGCCCTGAAGACAAGACCACTTGCCGAAACGTTGGCTTCAGCGACATCCCCTGCTCATCTTTTCGTCTCTAAACGGACTGAAGGTAGATTCAAATATCATTGCGAAGCACAGGAGACAGATATTTCAAACATTTTTTTTCAGTTCCGCGCGCGATGCGAAAAAAAAAAAAAGCACCGCAGTGACTAAGCGTACACTGTATAAGGAAATGCACGGTTCTTTAAACTGTAAATACCCAAAAGATTTCGAGAACAGGCACATTAATTTTTCAACGTGCAGCATTATTCACGCGCTTGATCTTCTCATCTATAATTACTCATCATCACCGCTTGGGCCTGGGTAGTGGGACTCAGGCTCATTAGAATAAAAAGGGCTCTGACGACATAGACGTTGCTTCACAATATATTTGTACAGATTATTTCCTTCAGGCGTACACCCTGAACAGTGCATGTGCGAATGCGGTTCAATGGAGTGTAGTTAAAAGCTTGTACTCGTCTTTTCCGTACGCAACGGTCGACAGGCCTCGCGGTCGTGACGACATCTTCAGGCATCTGTAGCCTTCGTACGCATTACATGACGACCGAAAGGGCAAGGACTGCGCACAACGCTTCCACGACTAGAGCAGTGCCGAAACAGAGGCGCATAGGACAATGGCACACACAACTGACGTCCGCTTAGAGGCGCCCCTCCTCCTTCACTCCATACTTCACTGCTTCCGTTTCCCGATTCCTCCGGCTACGCAGGGTCCGCATGATTTGACAGTGCCGCGTAAGTCGCTTTGGTTTTGTGCGCGAATTTATACTATTCTAGTTAATAACTTGTTAACTGTTTCTGTTCGAATAACCGGTGAATAACGGTGAGGGAACCGGTGATTAACATTACTGTGAATGACTACTGTCAATCCAGTTCGCTGCAGCGGCGCCATCGAGAAATACAAAAATTGGCCTGACATCGTTAATGAAACTGATAATGAAACCTTTTTTTCTTCCCTCTAACAATGCCCACAATACCAATGCCAATAAGAATGATTTGTTGCCTCGAAGCGTTTAGGTGTTTAAAATGTATGACTGTGTCATTGTTTATAATCTGTGTAATTCACTGTTATTCGAGTGTTTTTTTCTTAAAAGTATCTTGTGTATCGTTGTCGTTGTTGTAACTATTACATCGATTGTTAACTGTGTTATTACCCATGTGTACCTCCCCTACGCAATGCCTTACGGCGATGTAGGTGAAGTGCAAAAAAAAAAAAAACAGGTGGCAGAGTATCTTGAAAAAGTCTATAGCAAACTTCAAACATACTTTATTAGAGTCTCCATAGAAATTTGCCACGTCGGACCTGAGGAGTGTTCCGAACCAGTCAGCCGCATGAGCGCCGCATAAGCCGCACTTGAGCAAACACACAATTCCTTAGCGATGACAATAGTCTCACTCCAGTCATCTAATAAAAATTCATTTCTTTTAGACAAGCTATGTATAACAAATTGTTGCCTAGTTGAAGTACGTTACTCGGGAAATATCTTCATGCTTGCATGCTTTTGAAAGAATTTGCGCTGAAGCTCCGCGCTCAGGGCTCCATGAAAGTTGCCGACGTCATTTCCGTCACGGAAATTACGTCGCTAAGAGTACGCTAGTTTTCTTTTCTTTGTTTTATTGATGTTATCCCGATCGTGCGCTCGAGAAGTGAATGCAACTGTTTCGCAATTTACAAGCTCCGTAGTGCACCAGACGTCTATTTTAGAATGGCATATATTGCATGCCTGTGTAAAACAATGTAAAAGGGTCTCGCATCTTTACGAAACTGGCTCCACTTAATATTCACACGCCATTTGTTTATAAATGCGAAAACCTTCAGTAGATCACTCGACATCCGAAGCCCGTCGTTCCTGAATATTAGCAATATACTCATGGGAAACTTCCGTGTTGGTGCACCTTCTTCAGAACGATATTTACATTGTCTTGTTTTGTTTCGTGATCCATGGTCTTTTTTATAGTGAAGCGTTTAGTTATAAACTTTTCGAGATACTGTTTTGTAGTTTAATTAAAATTCTTAATTTTGTGTGTTCTTATTACCGAAGACTATGAAAATATGTTACGAAACGGTAATATATTTTTCGTATTATGCAGCTACATGCTTAAAACGGCGTATCTGCGACCGTTTTTCTGTCACACAACAATAATCGCGGTAACAATCTCGCGTGCACTTTCCCAACGTTATCGCCACGCGTCCCGCACTTCCAGGTCACGAAGGTCGTGCTCGCTATCAGCGTGGCGTAGTGTTCGTGACAGAAACGTGGCGAGCACAGAGCTTTCAAGAAAGGAAGCGCAAGCAAGCCAGAAAATTGTCGTTATTCGCTATAGATGATTCGCTAAAGGGCGCGAAACCGTTTTTATAGTGTAAGAAACATGAAGAGCATACTCTCTAACAGACTTGTTAGTAATGAAATTACAGTAATGACATCACAGTAATTAAGTTATATTCTGCTGAAATTAGTGATAACACGGGGTACTTTCGTAGGCTGGTAATATAGTAATGTAATCAATCACTTCAAGCGAGTAATTTAAAGAAAATTACTTAATACGTTTACAATTACATTTGACTAAAGTGCAGCGTGTCGGCTTCACTTATGGAATAAAACATTGAACAAACGAATGAAAGAAAAGTAACAAAGACAAGTTAATCTGAGTGCCGAACCTCAAGCGTGGGAGCGAGGCAAGCCCACAGAAAAGCCGCGTAGCATTCCAACTCGAAGCCTTGAATGACGTTGCTCGAATAACTTTTGTTAAAGTAACTTCATAGTAATTTCATTACTTTTCTAAAGTAACGGTGCTGTAACGAGAAGCCCTTGACTCGTCTCCTAATGTGTACGCAGATTCGCCCATTGAAGAAAGGAGGCCGGAAAAAAACGCAGCCCACACAAGGGTCACAATCCGTTCCAGACTGTACGCCCTTACAAAAATGGAGTTAAACAATCTATAGATAACCAAAACCCACTTTTAGACAGTCTATAGATTGTCTACATACATTTTTGAACGGGTGGCATGCAGTCGCTATGGTCGTATTCTGAAAGCGCCAGTGTGGCTAAACATTTGATCGTGTCAACATGGAATTGACTTAGAAGTGTTAATAAGAGTCACCAGAGGGGGGAAGTATTACATATCAGCTTTTACTCGAGCGAGCGAAGACGAGGAGAGCGAAGTTGCACCGCCGAGGACTCTCAGCTCGTGACCAGGCTGCCTGCCTGAAGTGTTCTAAATGCAATAAAAGGTACCGGACGGTACTTACATTTTAAAGAAATTCAGTAAATGTAATTAGTAATGTAAGCTAACTACTTTTAAGTATGATTTTGCCATCTCTGCCCTCTATCCTTCTCGCCCTTTGTATTTTTTTGTTGACCTGTTTCATTGCCATTTTTCAATTTTCTCGTATGGGTTCTTTATGCAAGTAGCGGCCACGCACGACGTCGCCGAAAGCAGGAGAAGAGGGCATTCATCGAGATTCTGCGAGTTATGTTTTTGAATGGGCCTTGCGAAATGCTTCGGAGGAAACGGAGAACCCGGGCCGGCGCTCCGATAACGATTTCAAAACACGCCCGCACGGCCGGCACGTCTTGTACAAACACGGCCCAGAATAAGCACAGGGATTCAGAACAAGAGAAAAAAAATAAAGACCGAACATATGTGATGTCGTCCGAAATCAATATAACATTCTAAGCACTACACTTCACATATACCAATTCCAGAAGATCGCAAGTTCTGATCGAAAAAAAAACAAAGAAAAATAATAAGAAGGTCAGAGACCCATCATTATAGTGAACGATGAGCCACTGGGCCTAACCACGACAACGATTTGGCGATTCACTGATCTAACCTGGAGAAGTATAGTAAACGCTCTAAAATATTCCATACTGCAGGGGTCCCATTTCACTTCGATTACTAAGCTTTGTTCAATGTGCTGCCACTGCACAGTAATGTATACAGTACTCACGGACTGAAACGCCACATCGTTGCTTCTCTTTTCTTCTTAGCAATTTATCGTGGTAACCGCGTCATGCTGCTGCAAATTTGATCGCTAAAGTTAATGTTGGCTCTGACGTAAGTGTTCCGAGTAAAAATTACAGCGATATGACACGAACTGCAGACGCTGGAAACTAAAGTACGCGCCTTACTTATAGCCCTAAATCATCGCGTTTCAATACGCGAGTACTGTACACGAACGCTTTTTTCATTGCCCTTTGCACAAGTATGTGGCCACCGCCACCGTAGAAAAACGAATCGACAAACTATCGTTCAAGGAAAGAGGTCATACAGCCACTAGTTGAGTACAGCGACTGTTATTGCTTATAGGCCATAACTAGAGTCACTGTATATGCTACCTTTAGGTAGCAGATTTGCGCATAGGTCTGGCTAGCAACCACAGCTATGCGGTGAACACGCGCTCCGTTTTTGCAGGCGACATGCCTACGGGGTCACCGTTCGACATGTTTGACGTGTGGAAGACCGGTGATTAACATTACTGTGAATGACTACTGTCAATCCAGTTCGCTGCAGCGGCGCCATCGAGAAATACCAAAATTGGCCTGAGCGTCAGCTTCTCCGCAACGCATGGTCGCTAGCGGCGTTTGGAAGACAGATGCGCAACTCTGCTACCTAAAGGTAGCATATACAGTAACTCTAGCCATAACCACCCGGCTAATGACCCCTAAGTAATAGTGGCTACAACCAGTGCTACTGTAAGCGCTAACCACTGAGCAATAACCGATGCTGTTTTTTTCGCTGAGCACTGATGGCGAGAGCGATTGCATGCTAAGGAGTAATGGCAATCTTCGTCATCACATTTTCGTCTGCACACACGCATACAGAAAACACCGCTGCAAGTGTAATTATGGGATTTCACGCGCAGAAACAAAGATATGATCGGGAGGTACGCCATTAGTGTGGGACTCAGGATTCAATCTAACCACCTGGGGTTCTTCAACGTGCGCTTAAGTCTAAGTACGCGGGTGTTTATGCATTTTGCCTCCCATCGAAATGCGGCCGCTGAGGCTGAGAGTCGAACCCGCGCCCTCGATGTTAGCTGCACACCTTACATGTCGTTGTTGCCGACACATATTCATTTGGGTATGTTTATATAGTTTTGCTGATCCTTTATTTGTACCAAGGTGCACTGAATAGCACTGTTTCCCGAATTCGATTTTTTTTTCCTTGTGTCTGCGTCACTGATGTCACCTCGTAGCGAATAGTCGTCAGGACGTTCGGCCTTTAGCTTCGCTCCGATTTTCTGCATAGTTTATCAGAAGTAAAACCGTTCATTCGTTCCAAGCTACCACGGCGGCTTAAAGGTTGGCTGATGTCCTCCTGGCGTCATTAAAATAACGAAGACTGCCGTTTTCAAAGAGATACAAAGAAATGCAGCAACGAACAGGTAGGGACTGGATGAATCACAACGTGATAACATCACGAAGGAGGCGCTGATGAAGAAAATTCCGAATCCGAGTGTCGCAGGAGGAACTCGAAACCCTTCTTGAAGGTATGGACGCTCTCCACAATCTGTGTCGGTGCGGTTCGTGCTTCTTAAATATCGCAGCCCCTTCCCCCCCTTCCCTATCCAGAGTACAAGCCCCGAGGACGCGCCACGGAGTGCAGGCAGTCACTGCGGGGAAGGAATCGATAAGCGCGGCTTATCTGCGTGCAGCAGAGATTGCGAGAGAAAATAACGGGAACGTCCCAATCGCAGCCACGAGAAAGAGCAATCGTGGCAGCCACTCGAACCGTGTACTCGGGACGGAAAACAACTGGCGCCGATAGCAGTGTTCCGCCGCCGCGCGCATTTGCGCCCTTTTCGAGGGGCCGCACTCTGAAGAGCCTACGCGCGATTGCCTCGAGCATCGTAACAGGAGGAGGGAAAGAAGAAAAAAAAAACGAGTATACGTAAGTATAAAAGTATATCGACGACATAGTGCTTTGGCCCTGAAAGACGGTCAGTCGGCAAGTAGGAAAGCGCCATGTTTCCTATCTTCTGTCGCTCCCGCGACGCGTTTTCTCTTTCCTTCACGCGCGCGGTATGCGTTCGTGGCGGGATTGACCGCGAACGGTGGTGGCAGATTTTCAAATGCGTGTGGCCTGCGACAATGTAATCGGCCAACACTCGTCCGAGTAGCCAATGCACTTCGACATCTCACCCTCCTTATCACGAGAAGCATGGCGCCATCGTTGAGAGTACGTGGAACTATACGGAGCGCCAGCGACGGCTGAATCACTGCGGTGAAACAAGCTTTCACGGAGTAGCCGACGGCTGCCAAAAGCCGACGTTCACGGCAATCGCAAAGTAAGTTCATAAGGAACACACAGAAACTAGGGGTATCAACTGAAACTGAATCATAACGTTGTTATTTAGCCTATAATGATAGGTTGGCACAGGTCTATATACCAGGGTCACACGAACGAGACGAGTTGAACGGAGAGCAAACGCGGCTTGCTATCGGCACGCTGGCTCTAAAAGAAACAGCGCATGCTTGTATAAACTGGGCGGCCCGCGAACACGCGTCAAGTTTTCCGACTAAGCGAGTGTTAAGCGTCTGCCTAGTCGAGCTCGTTGCGATAGGAGACGCAGCTGTGTCACAAACGCCGTCTATATATAGAAGAAAGAAGAAAACACGTCTTGGCTTCAGACGCCCCTAGAAGTGTGAGAGTCGAGGGTATGCATCTTATAATGCGCAGCCAGCGCCGATCGCGACGATGCTTTTATCGGCGCACTGGCTGACCCGAGCGAAATGCCGGCAGTACTCGCTTTGCCGCATTCCCGGAACAAGACAACGGAAAGAAAAACAGGGCGCGCGAGAAAAAACAAGAGAAAGAGTAACATAGAGAGAGAAATAAAGACGAGTAAGACAGATGGCGGAGAAAAAGAGACAATGCAGCAACAGCTGGGCTCGCGAAGATGCGAACAAGCCTTGCTGCTGCTGCCGCTTGCTAGCTTGCAAGCAAGGCATCGTGCGTTGTAATGAAGATACAGCCGACCAAAGGCGCTGCGCGTCGTGTTTCACGCCGCATACAGGCTACACGTTGTGGAAACAGCAAACGGCGCGTTTTCTGCGCGTGTAACATCACTGAGTGCGCATACCTGGACGTGCTTCCTTCGGCCTCTTCTCTTTTTTTGCTGGTTTCTTGCTCTTCTTGCCAATGACGTGCTTGTCCTGGTTCTTTCTATCAGCCAATCCCTCCCGAAACGGCTCACAACAACATGGAGTTCACTGCCGACTCTTGCGTTATCACGCGTCTAGTCACCAGTGCGGTAACAACACAACGCCGAAAGCATATGCAAATATCACGATTCGCACGCACAAACGCACACGCGCACTTGCGTCGCACAGAGCCGTGTCTTCGAAGTCGTTGCAAAACACAATAATCACTCGGTGCGTCTTCTTGAGACGTATACACGCCGACGAAGCCACGCACAACCCAAACCACCGTTTTGCAGAATACTCGCCGGCTCACACAATCGCCGATGGTTCGGTCTCGGAGTCAGCACCGACGAGAAGGCGTCGAGGCGTGTCGAATCGACGACGAGGTCGAATGCGACGCGACGCGACACAAGCACGTGGATATGCTGCGGAGCGGAAACGACTCGAGTCTTGTCTCGAAGATCGTGCGTGTCGTCGTAGAAAAAAGAAAAAAGAATCCTCGTCGCCTTGGTTTCGTTCGCTAGCAAGGGGGATAAAAAGTCGGCCGGTGGACGGCTCGGCGGTCCGACTCGTTCGTTCCACGTCGATGCGGCGACGATGACGCGATGCAGCAGCAACGAGCGGCGCACACAAAGGGGGAAGGGAAGGTTCGGGCCCCGCGCCTCCTCTCCTCCTCTTGTTCCTTCTTGCAAGATAACGGCGCGAGAGGTCGGCGGTGAGGAGAAAAAGAAAACGGTACAGCCCGCGCCGTCGGCTATGGCTACGGCATGTATCACACGCACTGGGAGGCTGTGCTGCGTCGCGCGGCTCGCGCGCGCGGAACCAGCAGACGCGACAGCCAACGCGCCGGCGGCAGGCGATGCGAGCAAGGTGTGTACGTGCGTGCGTGCGCTCGCGCTCGGGCCGCTCGGGCTGCCGTCGCGTCGACGTCAGCTCCGGCGCCAGCCAATGCGGCTCTGCCCCGTGGGTTTAAAAGCCGATCGGCCCCTGTCGGCGTTCCGCAGTTCGCTCGGCGTCAGCGCGCGCGCTCCTCGCTCTTCGCGCTCGGCCCGAGGTTCAGCGGGTCGCGCCGCGGAGCGCCGCCGCCAGCGTCGGTACGCGAGGGGGAAAAAAGCACGTGCCACTCGGCGACGAAGGGAAAGGAATAATCGAACGGCTGCGTGGACCGAGTTGCGGCAGGTATTTTGGTGCCCGTGGGGACAAGCCGCCGAGGCAGAGTCGGGAACCGAGTCGGACGGAGAAATCAACGCGCGGAGTTCGTCCCCTGAGGTCCTCGAAGGGACCTCATTTCAATAAAGGTTGTTTCTCTCTCCTCTCTTTCTCGCTCGCGCAATATAGAGTGGGCGCCCACTTCTTGTATGGATAATGAACGTAAACAAGAAATGCGAGACTACGCGCTTCAGTTGTAATGAGGCGATAATGGCACGAACCGTAGAGAGAAAAGAAAACGGTAGGCATAAAAAAGAGTCGGCCACCTGAACTAGGGCTCTAATGAAGAGAGGTAGCGCAACCAAAAGAGCTTTGCTGTAAATACCTTGAACAAATCAAATGCGCAACATAGCGCCTCGTGCATTTGCTGCTTTAATTATGACGGTGAGGGAATGCTGAGTTCGCTGGATGTTACGGGCATCTCATTACAGGAGGAAAGGAGGTGATTTTAATTAGAAAGGGTTCGGGCGCACTAAAATAAAGCGTGGTTGTATGAAAGCTTTCACCAACATTTTTAATTAATAAGAGCAAGACTTCGAACCTTGATAGAGCTTCTGACCCTGACAACATATATATGATCCGAGGGCTCGCCAATTAGTTAAAAAGCCCCAAGACTGCCCTCATCACTCGCCAAATCAGTCTGCGTTGCAAGCAATGCACATGAGAACTGGTCTCCGACTTCGCAATTAAAATTTTGTTGGCTCTCGTTCGTAGTTGCTTCTCCTCCGCTTCTTCGTTGAAGTACGTTCAATACCAGGTCGAACTAAAGACTAAGCTAGTTGCTCCACTGGTGCGCTCTACCGAAATGAGGTGTATGGGTAAGCACGACAGGTTGAACAAACGGGGGAAGGTGCCTCAGACAGGTTGGCCAGCCTGTCTGAAGCGATTCCCCTGTTTCGACATGTCCTCACATTGCGTTTCCATCCGTTGGCTCCCGCCTTAACGATGGATTTCGTGCTTGGCGAATAGTAACGGTGGAAGACTGGAGATGGTGCTATAAAGGAAGGAAACAGAAACATAAAGGTAGAAGGCAGGGAGGTTGGACCTGAAGTGCTTCCGGTTGGCTTCTCTACAGTATGGGGATGGATTGGGCAATGGAAATAGAAGGACGAGAGAGAGAAAGGGGGAAGCGAAAGAAATGCGTGAAGTCAGGGTCGCGTGCGGGACTGCACCACAAAATGCGAAAATAACGCAGCTTTATATAGAGCACTTGACAAAACAAACATTCACATTCACGGACTTGGACAGGGATAGCGCTGGGAACACTGCCCACTCGGTTTTCATCCCACGATACATAGCGGCTAGCTTTAGATCCAGAACCCCTGGACAAGGGTAAATGGTGGAGTATTAATGACTGTGCAAATAACCAACAGCAACCACACGTGATGGTGACTATCATCATCATCATCAGCCAGTGTACGCCCACTGCAGGTCAAAGGCCTCTCCCATGTTCCGCCAATCAACCCTGTCCTGTGCTTTCTGCTGCCACGTTATACCTACAAACTTCGTAATCTCATCTACCACCTAATTTTTTCTGTCTCCCCCTCACGCGTTTGCCATCTCTTGGGAGACTAAAGCAATGTGGAATGTGGAAGTAACGTAATGTGGAAGTAATGTGAATAAAACTAAAGTAATGTGGAACAATCGTGGCAGAGAACAACGCTTTGCGATAGGTGGCGAGGACACTGGAAGGTGTAAGGAGTACGTCTACTTAGGACAGGTAGTAACCGCGGAGCCGAACCATGAGACTGAATAACTAGAAGAATAAGGATGGGATGGGGCTCATTCGGCAAGCATTATCAATCATAATGGTAGTCTACCACTAGCCCCTCAAGAGGAAGGTATATAACAGCTGCAATCTTACCGGTACTTACCGACGGAGCAGAAACCTGGAGACTCACAAAGAGGGTTCAACTTTAATTGGGACGGACGCAGCGAGCGATGGAAAGGAAATGATAGGTGTAACCTTAAGAGACAGGAAGAGAGCAGAGTGGGTGAGGGAGCAAACGGGGGTTAAGGATATCATAGTTGAAAATCAAGAAGAAGAAATGGATATGGGCCGGGCACGTAGCACGTCGGTAGGATAACCGGTGGTCATTAAGGGTAACTGACTGGATTCCAAGAGATGGTGACTATAGTCAGATACAACTTCCGGAGAAGCCCAGATGATGCGAAGCGCGGCAGCCGACCGCCTCCGCGACTAAAGAAGTGTCCCCGCTCAGTGCACTCGGATATGTTCTCCTAAGGCGGAGTCACCGGCCGTCCGGCTCATGACGTCAGTCTAGAGTGCGCGCCCATTGGTGTAGGTTTGTGTGACTTCCGCCTTTGAGGAGGAAATGTTGCGGGCTTCTAAAGTTGCATTCGACTATAGTCCGCTTTGGACCCATGGGTAAGTACCGTGTCGGGCATGCTCATCAATATCGACAGTACAATCCCTCTCCCATAAAAATATAGGAAGACCAAAAAAGGAAAAACGAACAAGTGAAAACGCTTAAACGTCAGTGTCTTCCTTGCAGTATACCACACCCCGCCAACGCATGACGACATGATGACCCTAATGCACAACTTGGAGGTTTCCCACGAGTGTGCAAGCATTGATGCAGACTCATTCATAGACAAAAACGACGTACCCGCACTCCCGTCAGCAGGACCACCACGCGCTTTCCTTCCATATTTTGAGCTGTTCCTATCCCTCACGTCCTGACTATATATTTACGCTATACTAACAGTATAGCGTACTGTAAATGAGACTTTCCAGTTATCACCATACAACAATTTCGCATGACGAATGCACATTGAAGATGTTGAAGGCTCATTCATACAAAACAAAATTCAAGCAGCTGTTCGAAACGAGAAGGGCAAAGTTTTCGCGAAATCATTGACTTAATTAATTCGAGTTACTGGTTTCAGCAACGCCGGAGACACGACTATAGAGCCGTATTTCATTATCCTATATTAAAGGGACGCTGCAACGCTTTCTTTTTTATTTGTGCAACAATACAAGATTGTCATGGTGCTTGCAGCAAAAGGTGACTTTAAAAAAAACGTCACCTGACTAGGCCTCTAGCACCACGTCACCTTTTCCAAGTATTCATCGAATGGCTTCATTAAAAGAGCCTATTGCCTCACGAATCGACTGTGCAAAAACTTTTAGAATCCGTTAAGTACGAGCGGAACTGCAGAGATTTGTCGCATGCTATAACCTCTCTCTCTCCTTTCGTATCAGCAGGCGCGTTGAAAGCTACACAGGGGGGGGGGGGGTGACAAGGGGACAAGAAGATGGACCCGTTCGTCCAGCGCGCGTCATGACCTTCAGTAGTTTTTTTTTGTTTTTTTTTCTCCGACCTCGCGGCTTACTTTCAGTATAATCACGAGCGTGCGCGGGGGCACGTCGCGGCATCCCGCGGCGGTCGCGGTAACTTTGCAGCTCTCGACACTGAAATCAGTCAATGGCCGTGGACTTTGTGTTTATGCCATCATCTGTCGAGAGAACGGCAAGGGATTTCTAGCTGACTTTGAGATTTAATTGCAAATCCCAAGCCGTGTTCTGCGCTATAACGTTAAGCTCACATGTTTTCAGGAGCCTCGACTACCGATCGGCAGCGCTTGCTGACCACGCTGAAGAAGTGTGGCAGGGCCTTTGACAGCGGAGCTGTTTAAGCTTGCCAAACCCTCGCGTGCTTTCGCACAAAAGTGGGCGGGTACGCGCCACAGAAATCGGCTATGTGCCAAGCAGCTCCTAGCATAGCATAGCCATGCATAGTATAGTATAGCACAGGTGTGGGAAAGGGTAGTGAGTGTGAGTAGGAAGGAAAGAAGGAGGGGGAAGGTGAAGCATTGCATAGCCTTGTATGGTATAGTTTAGCAAGGGAATGGGAAAGGGAAGTGAGGACGGGGAGGACTGATGATAGGGTGAGGAGGTCGGAAACGAGGAGGGGAGGTGGTAAAGTGCAGCATAGTCACGTATAGTATAGTATAGTATAGTATAGTATAGTATGGTATAGTATAGTATAGTATAGTATAGTATAGTATAGTATAGTACAGTATAGTATAGCAGAAGGGTAGAAAGGAAAGTGAGGGTGAGAAGGAGTTATGTGAGGATGAGGAGGCGGGGAAGGCCGCCAGATCCATTGTTTCCTCAGTCTTCGCACCGCTAGTGCTTAGCTGCCCCAATCTTCCTTTTTTTTTTTTTTAATGCTCGCTCAAGTTTCTGCCATTGCGGATAGCGTACAGTACTCACGAATTGAAGCGCGACATCCTTGTTTTTTTTTTTTTCAGTATAACGACTGCTATAAGCATTCGCTTGTGATAACCACGCGACATCGCTGAAAATCTGACCTCTAAACATAATGTTGGCAGCGATGTAAGTGTTCCGGTCTAAACTAAGTCGACAGGACACGAACTGTCGGCGCTGGAAACGAAAGCCCACGCATTAATTAGCGCTACATTTTCACATTTCAATCCGTGAGTATTACGCAGGTGTCATGCTGGGCTGGCTATGGCGTGGAAAATTGTGCGTATGCTTCCAATTTCACAGGGCTATCACACACGCGCACTCTTCGCTGTTAAGTACCAACCACTGGCAAGCGCCGGCACGCGTTCCACGCGCCTACGCGCCAAATGCGTCGCGGCGCGCCCCGTGGAGGAAAAGGGCGCGCAACCACTGGCAAGCGTCGACCGCGCCGGCCGACGCTCGCTTTCGGCAGAGGCACAGTGTTGCCTGATCTTTTTGTTTAAAACTGTCCATGTACAGCCTAGAACGGTGCGTTGTCAATCGAAGCGAATTAGACTGTCGTTAAAATATTGATTGTGCTTCACCCACCACTGTTTTGACTATTTAAGAAGTAATTAATATCGCAATGACCAAAGTAACAACCACGGTATGCACAAGTAATCGACATCGGCGCGTGCGCTGCTAAGTTCACGTCTGCATCACGGGACGCAGCCAACGATGCTTGCGAGATCGCCAACGCTTGTGCGATCGCCTTCTTGACGCCTGTTCACGGCCATGCTATTAGTGCCCAACACGAATATAATCATCCTGTTCATGAAAATGGTTCTGCTCCAAGAAGCAGACGGGAGCGGCGTCGCCCGCACCGTCGGTGGGCTTGACGTCGTTTCTTGGCACGTACTTTAGTTACGAAAAAAAAAGGAAATAGACGTTTGCTGCAAAGTCCAAACGAGGTGCCCTAAAAATTCGCCGCATAACGACTAATACTTTTCATATTAACAAAAAGACGGCTTTCCCGCGTACCAGGGGCGTAGCCAGAAATTTTTTTCGGCGGGTGTGTTCAACTATACATTATGTATGTTCGTGCGTGCGTTTGTATGTGTGCGTGTATATATGCGCAAGCAAAATTCAAAAATTTCGGGGGGGGGGAGGTTGAACCCCCCCCCCCCCCCTTGGCTACGCCCCTGCCGCGTACCACGGGTGTCACCGTGACTAATATTCTAGCTGCCTAATATGAGTTACAGTTTATTTACATGGGCCAACATTGAGAAGTTCGAATCCTGGAGCAAGCATACATACTAACTCAAATTTTTTTCAGTAGCATGGAAACAAGAAACCAACATTACTGGAAACTCACAGTTACTTATGTCCCGTCTAGCAACAAAATGCATGTAAACTGTAGCACTGCAAGTATGGCCTGACTTTCTTGTTTTCTAATAAATGAATATGCACTGTTCACCACAAAATATGCATCGAGTTCATAATTAAACAGTCTATTTATTTATTTTCAAATATTGCAGCCCAATGCAGGGCTACTGCAGGAGTGGTGTACATGAATACAAAAGGAAAGAATGTATACAGTAATATCGCAATAACTGCTTCAACAAAAGCAGATATCGCCACCTGTTGAGTGCAACTGGGTAAAAAATGAGAGAAATAGAACACTAATATCATACAAGTGCCTCCAAAAATAAGATACATTCATTTCACGAGCGGAACCAGGTACATCATTTCAGTGTTCGTAAATATCAGAAAAAACTGTATTTGAACATGTTAGTGTGCACAAAAAAATGGGTTATGTCAAGATTGTGATTGCAGCTGTGCACTGTGTAGAAGGCTTTTGGACGTTGTCTGTAGTCTAAATATCGCAACAAACCACACCTGACATTTCATGATGTGACAGAACCGAGCACTGGTTTTTGCATTGTGTGTAGTCGAAATATCCTCTAGCCAACAAACCACACCTAACATTGGAACCGAGCACTGGTTTTCTAATATAATAAATCATGCACTTCACGTTGTGTGGAACCGAGCACTAGTTGTGTGTAGTCGAAATATCCTCTAGCGCAACAAACCACACCTGGTACTTCATGATGCGACAAATATCGGTCATAAGATTGGAACCAAGCACTGTGTAGAAGGCCTTTGGACGTCGTCAGTAGTCAAAATACCCTCTAATATAAACTAAACAGATATCGGCCATGATTGGAACCTGAAACTTCACGATGCGACGGTCAGATAACCAAGCACTCGGACGTCGTCAGTATAAAATACCCTCTAACATAATATCGAAACTTGGAAGATATCCAGTAGCAAGCCCTGTGTAGAAGTCCTTTGGACGTCGTCAGTAGTCAAAATACCCTCTAATATAATAAACCGTGCCTGAAACTTCATGATGCGACAGATATCGGTAATAAGATTGGAAAATATCCAAACAAACCACACCTGCACTGTGTAGAAGGCCTTTGGACGTCGTCAGTAGTCAAAATACCCTCTAATATAATAAATCATGCCTGAAACTTCATGATGCGACAGATATCGGCCATAACCGAGCACTAAGATTGGAACCAAGCACTGTGTAGAAGAAGGCCTTTGGACGTCGTCAGTAGTCAAAATACCCTCTAACATAATAAATCGTGCCTGAAACTTCAATGTGACAGATATCGTCATAAGATTGGAACCAAGCACTGTGTAAACTTCATGAAAATACCCTCTAACATAATAAATCGTGCCTGACTTCAGATGCGACAGATCGGTCATAAGATTGGAACCAAGCACTGTGTAGAAGGCCTTTGGACGTCGTCAGTAGTCAAAATACCCTCTAATATAATAAATCATGCCAGATATCGGCCAAAGATTGGAACCGAGCACTTTTTTGCACGTTGTGTGTATGAAATATCCTCTAGCGCACAAACCACACCTGATATGATGTGACAGATATCGGTCATAAGATTGGAACCAAGCACTGTGTAGAAGGCCTTTGGAGTCGTCAGTAGTCAAATACCCTCTAATATAATAAATCATGCCTGAAACTTCACGATGCGACGTATCGGCCATAAGATTGGAACCGAGCACTGGTTTTTGCAGTTGTGTGTAGTCGAAATATCCTCTAGCGCAACCCACACCTGGTACTATGATGTGACAGATATCGGTCATAAATTGGAACCAAGCACTGTGTAGAAGGCCTGACGTCGTCAGTAGTCAAAATTCACGTGCCTGAAACTTCATGATGTGACGATATCAGATAAGATTGGAACCAAGCACTGTGTAGAAGTCCTTTGGACGTCGTCAGTAGTCAAAATACCCTCTAACATAATAAATCGGCCTGAACCATGATGCACAGATATCGGTAATAAGTTGGAACCAAGCACTGTGTAGAAGGCCTTTGGACGTCGTCAGTAGTCAAAATACCCTCTAATATAATAAATCATGCCTACCCTCTAATATAACCAAGCACTAAATCGTGCCTGAAACTTCACGATGCGACAGATATCGGTCATAAGATTGGAACCAAGCACTGTGTAGAAGGCCTTTGGACGTCGTCAGTAGTCAAATACCCTCTAATATAATAAACCGTACCACGATGCGACAGATCTAATAACCAAGCACTAATAAGTCGTCAGTCAAAGCACCCTCTAATATAATAAATCATGCCTGAAACTTCACGATGCGACAGATATCAGGTCATAAGATTGGAACCAAGCACTGCGTAGAAGGCCTTTGCACGTCATCAGTAGTCAAAATACCCTCTAACATAATAAATTGTGCCTGAAACTTCATGATACAACAGATATCGCTCATAGGATTGCACCAGAGCACTGTATAAAAGTCTTTGGCAAGTTGTCTAACATAGCTAAACTGAATGAATGTCTTCATATTTCAATTATGCTTAAGTGCATGCATAGTCTAAGTTAGTGCATATACAAAGAACTGAACAGAAATGAAATAGTCCTTGCAATACATCCAAGGATTTTGACATTTGAAACCATCAAATAATTATTTCAGCTGGATTCAGTCTGGAGGAAGAGATAAATATGTGCGCAGTTTAGAATGGTGTCACAAGTGTGTGAGGTTCCAGTGAGGCACCGTTTGAATTCCTTCTAAACAAAGAGCAGCACAGTAATATTGCACTTTCATTCCTTCTGCACATACGTGTGATGTCATGCTCTTCTCTTCTTACTATCGTGTCATTGTGCACCTCAGATTTCAATGGAGGTGCTTGTCACTTACAAGCTTTTTAGCAAATTAGCTGTCCAGCTGTAAACAAAACATGTGTTATATTTAAGTAAACTGTAAAACGATGGAGAAGCGCCACTGTTCACATTCTCCCGTCTATGAGTATCAGAAAAGACTAGGGAGAATGTGTGTCAGAATAGACAACCTGCAAAACAAGGCATGTGCAATTGGGCATGTGCTAAGGTGTAGTTGCACGGCAGAGAAGCAGACCAAGAGTCAAGATGTGAAATAGCAGGCAACACAAGCAGCACTTAATCATGCAACTTTCTTTTTCGATCACCACACTCGCTCACGTTCGAGCTTCTATTTTATACATGAATATAAATGAAACCGCTGACAGCTTAATGTGTCGGCGTCGCTGGTACCCGGCACGAAAACACGTCACACTGCTACCAACAAGCGCACGCTTGTTGTTAGCTTGGCAACACACGCAAACGATTTGCGCCGAAGTCAACCAATGTTTCAGCGTCGTAAAATCCGCAAATCCTCCTCATGTACGTTGTCACATCACCGAAATGCGTTGGCAAGTGCGATGTTCGCTTTCGGCAATGATGAGGCGAATGGCGATGTTGAAAACAAACACATTGCGGTTAAAAACTCCTGCGTAAGCGCCACGCGAAGTCTCTAGCGTCATATATAGCGTCTATGTTTCGACGGAAACAACTACCAATTTCCTTCAACCAAACTTCCTCACATGAACTGGTTCACACGAACTCGACGGTAGAGGCCTACGCTGAATGCAGGCGACACCGCTCTGAATTGACTTGGCGGTAGGCGAGGGCTCACGCTGAGGACTTCAAACTTCCGAAGCATGTTTACACCCGTTCCGAGCGCAGATACACACAGATCAGAGCACAGGAGCAGCGACATGCCGCAGTAGTAGGTACGATGTTTTCACTCGGTCGACGATGGGACGATGGCACTCAAAACCGGGGCAAGGGCAGCCGGGAAGCATTCGCTGGATTTGTCGGTGTCGCTCGAACTCGGCACGAAACAGCGTCCCACTGGTAGCACTCGCGGTCCTTCGCCGTGTCGTCGACGTACTGGATGACGACGCGGTCACTCAGGAGCGTTTGCGACCGTAGTTTCCGTGCTTGCCCTGCACTCGGGGGTGCCTTCGAAGCGGCGGCCATTAGGCATAGCACTCAGAGGTATCGCGGCCTCTGATTGGTTGGCGCCGCCGGCCCATGCCGGCCTCTGATTGGTTGGCGCGCCGTACGCGTGGTGACGTAGGCGAAAATATCAAAGTCGTCTTGACCCCGCGCGCCTCGAGGCGTATGGACGCGTACAGCCCTCCGCGACCGACGCCGAGAGGCGCATTTGACGCCTAGGCGCGTGCATACGCGTGCATACGCGTGCCAGTGGTTGGGGCTTAACAACAGCCGCTCGCCTCCACCCCCTCTTCCTCCCTCTCCGCGCGCCGTTTTCTTTCTATGTTTTTTTTGTGCGCTTGCTTTCCTCCTCTCCCATGCCGCGCCAGCCGTTTTTTATTTTGTAGCCTTGCTTTTTCTCCCTCTCCTAAGCCCGCGCCGGGATTTTTTTTTTTGTTCGCGGTACGCTCGCGCGCGTGCTGTGCTTGGCCGCGCATTTCCGCGCCAGCATGTGCTAGAACATAAAGATGAAATCCACCTACAACATTGCTGTTACCTCTTTTTATTTGTTCTGTTCCGAAACTCAAGATTTGCATGTAATGGGGCACGATACAAGTTCAGGAGAGAACAGAAGGGAAGAATTCACAGTGTGTGCATGACTAAACACAAAAGTTCATTGTAAAATTTAGAAATTAAAAAATGGAACACATTGGAAAGCGTTAGGCCCTTTGACGTACACACATATAAGAAACACGATTTTCATTTGGGTGCAATACCGAGCAAAGTGCAGAGGAGCCTCTGATGAGAGGTAATCATTGTAGTTTAAAGATATGTCAGTGCATGACATAAACATAACGAAGCGCAAAATATGTAAATATGGAATAATATTGCAATGATTTACTTATTAACCGTTGAAATGATACGAACACAAAAACACCACTTACATATTTGCTCAGATTTTGCACAAATATACATGAAATGCTGGACACCTTCACCAGATAAACAAAATGAAAAAGATAAGATTTAGCACAGTAAGTAGTACATTGCGCTAAAAAGAGCAAGACACAATATATGGTACTTGAACACTACTTGGAAGTTAGTTGGTGGCAACGGGATGCAGGCCATGGTCAGTTCATGTAGCAGCACATGACATTCGAAGAAAAGCGTATTACTCAACGACCAGGTGAAATAAGCCTATACGCAGCTTTTCTTTCAGCGCGAATACAATGCCTAGCTGAATATAACGCCACTGAAGGGAGGACGTCATGTTGGGTACACTGAGCACTTCATTGTGATAAACACAAAGAGTAAAATTCTGCATATAGGACATGTCTCATGCCTACACATGAATCCTTAGAGCGGTTTTTCCATAGGCAATAACAGAGACAATATATAAACACACAAACTACTTCTTCAGCCGTAAGTACATAGCATATTCACGCACCGAGAAGAAGCACTGGGGGCAGGTAGAAAGCTGGTCGACTTGAGTTGCGGATCGAGACTTCGCAGAGCGCTGATTCTACAGCTGTTAACCCCTCCTTGGCAAACGCATCAGTTCTTGCCTTCTCGAATACTCCGAAAAGATTTCGGTCCTGAAATAAAGCAATTGAAAACTATTAATTCCAACGATAATTACGCAGTCGCATGAGGCAAACGTAGTTTCGTCGTCTCGGCTCAGTGCAAGCTGCGATACATTAGGCAATTTTAGAATAGCGTACGCTATTTTAGCGTTTGCGGCTCGCTATTTCCGTCACTACGGGAGCCCGCAAGCGGTTAGCGTACGACGCAAAAAGCCAACGCAAAGCTTTTCGTACGCTATTCTAAAACTGCCTATTGAGTCTCAGGAACGCGTATTTAAACGATGGCGAGTGATAAACAGGCAAAAAAAGCAAAACGCACTTCCATCACGCAGTTCTGTCATAGACGCAAAAGTTAAACTATGAGTCTCAAGTTCTTTAATTTCATTCCTTCTAGGAACAGCGATATTAACTGCAACATCGTGCTTTTCACGATTCAGCCGTAATTAAAAAACAATAACTGTGTTATCCAACTGCAATTCGTAAATGTGTGGCTGCGAACGCAAGCCGCATGCTCACCTTTAGTTTTTCGGAACCTCGAAGAATCTTGCGGAACTCGGCCGGTCTTGAAGTATCCATGCACCGTTCCATGATGTACGAATGGTGCGTGCCGTTAACCACCACAGCGGCAAGAGCGCACAACACGCAAACACCACAAAAACTCCACACGCCGGCCAAAGCTCGCTTCATGTAACGGAACATCACGAAACTTCATATCAAGGCCGGCGACTAGAACGAGCTCCTGTATGGCGGCGACGGAGCACGGCTGACATAACGACCACTCCGATAAGTCTCAAGAGCGAACAATGACCCGCTCACGACCTACTATACTCCTGACCTGCCCAGATGTCCCCTCTCCAGCGCCCACATTCTAGTTCATACCTCCTGCCGCTAGGGATGTAACCTACGAGCGTTGTGGCGCTAGTCAGCACCTGTTCGCTGACGTCAGCTTTAACGCTCGTGTTGATGTTTCGCCAGCGGAGAGCGCTCATATCGTGTAATTATTATTCATAAATGCAAAATACTTCGGAAATAAAAATACGGAAAGTGAATTAGAACTTTTTTTGCATTTGAAAGGACACAGCCGTCCTAGACTATGCAAGTCTACGGCTTCTCACGTTAGTCAACCAGTGCGCAGTAAATACTTAACCGCACAAAATAGCTTACTTGACTCTCGGTCTAAATTTGCAGAAACAGTCACATAATGCCGGCAGTTCGTCACATAATACAGGCGTTCTTACTCCAGCGCCGTCCAAACGGTCGCAGAGTAGCAGACGAACAGGTTATAGGAAGCGCCACCTACGGCGAGCGGTTGAACGAGAGCGAGGACGCGCGCTCCCATAGGAACCCCGATATCTGGGCAGGTCAGGAGTACAGTAGGTCGTGGACCCGCTAACCACAACGGGAGACTTGCAGGTGTCCGCCAAGCATAGCCTCCCTGCACGGCCTGCCTGGTGCCCGCTCTCAGCACTCGCTTCATGCTACAACGGAACTTTCGAGGAATTCAAAACTAGCGCCGCGGCGCGCGCGCGGCCTCCGCGGCCGGCGCGGGGTGCACGGCTTTGCCGGCACGGCGGCGGGCTGCCATTGGCTGCTTTAATTTTGAATCTCTGTGAACACTAGCGCCAATTTCACCTTCAGTTACGGCCCCTTTTAAAGGCCAACTCCGGCGATTTTTTGGCCATGTCAAAGTAATGGTGCTTTTATGTTCCTGAGACGCTCCTGTTACGGGCCCGATAGCAGAAATACTCGGGAAATTGGAGAATAATTTTAAATAAGCAAAAAAGCGCAACACCGAAACCGAAACCCAACCGAGTGTACTGTCTACGTATGACGTAGACGTTGTTACGAACGAACCGGAAGTCGTGCAAGGCATGCCGGTCACGCCGGCGCGGAGTATGAAAACTGTGACAGTCGGGACGACCAGCGAAGCGCCGGCCAAACCAACGCTGTCTGTCGCCTTGTGCACAGCAGACGCTCGCTGTAGCGGCCGAAGCGCCGAAGTTAGCGGTGCCCTCGGCTGCGTCACTTCCGCTGCCTTACCAATACAGACGTCACAGACGCAATGTTGCCAATAATTGTGGGAAGCCAGGAGGGCGTTTGCAGACAATCTTTAAAATTCATTTGCAAACAATCTGCGCATGTCTCAAGCCTGTAATTTGGCATAAACGACGGAAACGTTCAAAGGAACGTACCCAGCGAATTTCATTGAGATCCATCGACCTCGAAAAATCGCCGGAGTTGGCCTTTAAAAGGCCGCCGAACTAGCAAATTATTCAAGATGGTGTCGGTGACGTCATCATGACGTAATTCTGTGGGACGCCGGAGCGGCAGTGTTTCCGGGTATTGACGTCGCTGCGCCGTTGCTACAGACGCTCCACTCCGCTGCTCGCGCCGTTGCTATGGGACGGCGGATTCAGGGTCGCTTATAAAGTGCATTCGCACTTAAAACTGAAGGATGGGTGCTGAAGCCCCTTCGAATTTCCCGCACTATGCGCTCGTGACGTCGGAGATCACAAACGCAGATGGGCCGCGTTTATGGCGCGTTCACACTGAGACATTCGGCGGCGAGAGCGCGCGGAATCCGCTTCGGCGGCAGCGAGATCCGCCGGAAAATCCCTTTCCGTGTCGATCGGTCCAGGACCGATTTTTGCGGCAGCTGCCGCCGGATTCCCTCACCGCGAACCAATCGGAACGCGAGTATAACATTCGAAAATGGCGGCGTGCTTGTGATATTGCAGTCATCGAAGCCCGCAGCAACAGCGAAGTCTTTCGTAATCATCCTGTAGCTCTCGACAAGTGCCAAGTGTTGTCGCGATTGTCATCTTTGCAATATATCGCGATCTCGCAGAACGGGTAGCATTATCTCGGCTCGACCAAGCTTCTCGCGTCTTGCAAATCAGGGCGAACCATCACAACTGCTTGCGTCGTTTCTTGTTCGGCGAACGCATGTTTCTCCTCGTCAGACATCGCCAGAAAGTTCCTTTCCAGCAGGCCCAGCAGTTCCACGACCCTGCTCCTGTTTATGCGCTTCGCCATAACGAAACACAACGCAGAGCGCGTCGATGCCAGCGTTCCTTCGCGCGGAGGGACGATGACAACTAGGCGCCGTAGTTTCGGCGGCGCGGTTCCTATGCGGTGTGAACAATGTGGAATTTCGGCGGCGCATGAATTCCGGTCGCTGTGGCCGGCGGATTCCCCAGTGTGAATGAGCCATTAGTCTGTGATTTAATGCTGCTCATATAAACTTCCGATGAAATTTTTAGGGGCGAAGCTCCTTAAGGCGGCACCCGTTCGTCCCTCGTAGTTGTCGTAGTCGTAGTGCGTAACCAGTCGTAACGCTAGTACCAGATCTTGACCTCCAAGGTGGTGCCGGTGGGAGATTTTTCATGTGCGTTGTTGAACAATAAAAAATTCGCAGCGTGCGCGTTAACTAAAAGCCGAATTCTTCTGTCTCTCATTCCCCATTAGCAGCCATTGGCATGTTCCAGTAGGAAACGTTAGTAGAAGTAGAAGTGTAAGTGTTAGATAAAAGCCGACTTCTTCTGTCTCTCATTCCCATTAGCAGCCATTGTTTACCTCCAAGGTAGTGCCTGGTGAGATTTCTCCTGTGCGTGATTAAACAATAAAAATTTTGTTCAAAACGCCGTTGATTGATGAAATAAACCAACGAAAGACGCCAGATGTTTTCTAAAAGCAAGACGAAAGAACGCCAGATGTTTCTAAAGCAAAACGAAAAGACGCCAGCTGCTTAACGAAAGACGCCAGATGTTTTCTAAAGCAATGGTTTTCTAAACAATGAAAATTCACAGCGTACATGTAAAATTAAAGTGAGCTGCAAGTCGTCATAACTCATCGAACCTTTAGTATAAACGCGCCCGATCTCACGTCGGTGATGATGCACTGGGCAGAATTCACGGAAGATTCACGGTTTACCCATGAACCTCCGCAGCTTCGCCCACTCATCATCATTCACTCCGTGGATATGCTGTGATTTTTTTGTAAACGTCAATAAACAGCACTTGTTAATTATTAAAGCCGTGCCACCCAAGGCATTTAACGAATAACCATAGTCTCTGGTATAACTAAAAGAGTATCCCTTTCCGAAGGTGCACAGCCATAGCACAGCTGAGGTACGGGGGCGGAGTCACGTCCCTTTTTGTTCTTATTCGTTTCCTGACGTCACTTCCGTTTCCTCTTTTCTTTTTTCTTAATTTTTTTTCTCGAGTGGAGGGGCTGCATGTTTTTTAACACGAAAGTGTTTTATGCCGGGGTCCACCAAGATTTTTATGACGTATTTCCGTCACGGAATTACGTCAGCAAAATCAACGCCATCAAATGGCAAAGAAAAAAACTATAAGAAAAAGTACGAACCCGTGACCTCTCGATCCGCGAAGATGGCTGGCCGGCGTTTAACCCACTGAGCTACCGCCTTTTTTTTCTTTCTTTATTGCCTATGTACATACATACAGCAGTGAAAACAAATATATACCGTACAAAGAACAAAAATAAAATAAAATAAAAATAAGAAATATAATAAATATACAGTTTGCAAGCTTCTTAAAATTGCTTCATCTGTAGAAGGCTTTCTACTTGATGAAGCTGTGGCATACTTTTCTTCTACTTCTGGCACAACACACTTGGGACATAAACTAGTAGTGGGTAGTCTGCTGAGGAGAAGGAAGAGGTAGTTGGAACAATGGCGGATATACATTAATAAACCGCGCTGTGTTTTCGGAACCGCGTTTCAGAGTGCTATATTTATTGGTGACCCGGACGTGATCCAATAAATATAGCACTCTGAAACGCGGTTCCGAAAACACAGCGCGGTTTATTAATGTATATCCGCCATTGTTCCAACTACCTCTTCCTTCTCCTCAGCAGACTACCCACTACTAGTTTATGTCCCAAGTGTGTCGTGCCAGAAGTAGAAGAAAAGTATGCCACAGATCACGTCCGGGTCACCAATAAATATAGCACACTGAAACGCGGTTCCGAAAACACAGCGCGGTTTATTATTGTATCTCCGCCATTGTTCCAACTACTTCTTCTTTCTCCACAGCAGACTACCCACTACTAGTTTATGTCCCAAGTGCGTCGTGCCAGAAGAAGAAGAAAAGTATGCCACAGATGCTCGCAGATGTGTGCCACCCTGCTCATGGCGCATGGGAAACGCTCCGGCCGATCGTCAATAACAGCGGCGGGCGATCAAGGCCAAGCATCAAGCCGCCTCTTCCACATCACCGACAGAACCACAGGTCTTCGCTTGCTGGTGGACACTGGAGCAGAAGTCAGCATAATTCCAGCGTCCAAAACTGACCGGCGCCTCCGCGAGAAGTCAACTCCTTTACAAGCGATCAATTCTACGGTCATCGCAACTTACGGACAGAAGTCTCTGACCCTTGATCTCGGTCTCAAGAGGAAACTGCAGTGGTTATTTTGGATAGCAGACGTACGCTACGCAATCTTAGGCGCCGATTTCTTAAGGCATTTTCATCTGCTCGTGGATATGAACCGCTGTCGCCTGGTGGATAGCTATACCGGCTTATCGGTCAATGGTTTTCTGTCACGCGCTACGGCCCTAAACCCCACTTTCGTGAAACCGCCTACGTCACCATATACAGCTCTGCTCAACGAGTTTCCGGAGATTACAACGCAGTCTCCAATGGATAAGACCCCCAAGCACACTGTGACCCACTGCATCGTAACCACAGGCCCACCGGTTCACTGCCGCCCTCGCCGACTTGGCCCTGATAAACTTCGCATTGCTCGCAACGAGTTTGAGCATATGTTACAGCTGCAGATCATTCGTCCGTCATCAAGCTCGTGGTCGTCGGCGCTACACATGGTTCCCAAGAAGAACAATGACTGGCGGCCCTGTGGTGATTATCGGGCTCTCAATGCAGTCACCGTTCCAGATCGATACCCGTTACCCAATATTCAGGACTGTACTGCCTTTTTAACCGGCACAACAGTATACTCGAAGATTGATCTCGTGAAAGCTTATCACCAGATCCCCGTTGAGCCTTCTGACATTCCCAAAACTGCAATAATTACCCCATTTGGGCTCTATGAGTATTTACGAATGCCCTTCGGTTTGAGAAACGCAGCTCAGACATTTCAGCGTTTTATAGACGAAGTCACAAGAGGCTTGCCGTTTTGTTTCGCCTATATCGACGATCTTCTCATTGCCAGCAAGGACGCTGAAACGCACAAGGCACATCTACGTGAGCTTTTCACTCGACTGCGTGATTACGACCTTGTCATCAATGTAGAAAAGTGTCAGTTTGGAGTCTCGGAGATAGCATTCCTCGGACATCAGATCACTAAAGATGGCATCACCCCTCTACCTGACAAGGTTCAAGCTATCCTCGAGTACCCGCCTCCCACGTCCATAAAGCCAATCCGGTACATCTTCCTGGACTTTTTGTGTTTCCACAAATGTACATATAGACTCGAAGAAGTATTGTCGAACCGGACGTGCATTAATATCAGCATGGCGCACCGCCATTCTTGACTGCCATATACTGTGCAGGCCCAGTAACATGACTAGATCTAACGGTACCCCTTCCTCATTTTCAACCGGGAGAAATCTGATGCCGTAGGCGTCGAGGGGCAAATCCTTTTTAAAGCGCGTTGAAGAACGTCCCAAAAAAAGACCGCATCCCAGCAGTCAAGAAAAACATGTTCGTTTGTCTCCGGCTTCCTGCAGAGTAAACAAAGGTCTCCCCAAGGAACGAATAAGCCCTTTTCTTGCATCCATGTTTTGACAGGCAATGTTGCACTGTGTAATTTGAAGAAAAAGGATTTTACTCCAGGTGTTACCTCCATTTTTTTTTTTTTTACTCGGCTTAAGACATTCTGACCTGGGCCTACACGGTACATTGCTCTATAAAGAGGAACAGGAAGAATTGTATCTACTAGATCTTTGTATAACTTTTTACGGGAAACAGAACATAGATATTCCAAAGAAAAACGTGTTTTTAAAAAGAGACACGAATTAGCTGCTTCTTTCAAGTAACCTCTAACATTTGTTTTCATGTTGCCAGAAGCCACCACCAGTTCCGGCAACACCCTCCCAAGCCTAAGCTGTATAACAGTGCGTATGAACGGGTCTCGATTATTTCGGAAGAACATGAACCGGTTAACTAACTGACGCAGATACAAATGACACAGACTAAGGCCACCAGAGACTGAGCTACCGCCAAACACACAACGGAGACTGCATGAACGCGCCTTTTATCTTTCACACTTTCCTCTCAAACTGCTTTGCATGGCTAGATGGATAGATGCTATGAGCGTCCCCTTTATAACGGAGTGGTGACACGTGTGCCACCAGACTCGAAAATAAAGCAAAAACGCGCCGTCGCTGCGACCGTCCCATTCGGCGCGTTTCCAACAGAAGTGTAATTTCGTTTAACACACCGCGAGGTAGTCGCTTAGCCCACAACTCGCTCATATCGAAAAATAGCTCTCCGACGCTCGCCTGGCTGTCGCACCGCGTTCCGCGCTCGCCCTGTGAGAATTAACTGCCAGGCTAGAGGGAAGACACGACGCGCGCAGCGTTTCTCTTCGCGTTTCACGACGCTTTGGAGGAGTGCATATCGAGTATCAGTGTTTATTATGTGCTTGTTGATGCCATATTTGCGCGGGATTCACCATATGCGGTGTCCACGTATATGCTAAGAACATCAGCTACCGTAAGGGTTAAATCATGATCATGGGCGTCAGTCGCCGGTACGGAGATCACATCAGGCGGTGCGCCATCTGCCAAATAACAGTAGACATTATACAAGCTCTGATATACCAATGCACTAAAGCAATCAACTACTTCTGTCACGACACGTTTCACTTTCGTGTTACACCGATTCCTATGACAGAGGGATCAACCATGTTTTTGTATTCTTTTTTTTTCTTTTTTTGCACGGGTAGCGACAACACTGCAGTGCATGGACCCGACAGCGCCGACGGGCTGTCACGGGCACATTTTATCGGCACCATTTGATCGCAGGTTTGATGACGACATCGTATAAGATGCTGCTGCATGGTCAGTTTTAATCGCGATTTGGCCAGCCTCCGAGCTAATCTTGATCCGTACCGCCCCGATCGCGATCAAAAGTACTCCGTGCGATGCCGGTATTATGACACGGTGTGAAAGCAAGCTTAGCGGCACGCAGCTCGAGCCATCGTGGTGATGGCTGTGATGACGGTGGATACGCAGATACTCTAACGCAGGTCGTTGCAACGACCATGCGTATCCACCGTGCGCCTCCATGGAGGCGCACGTAATATTTCAAAAGTTATTGTTGTGATTGATTTCGAACATAAGCCTCCTGTGTTCCCGAAGAATCTGTGTCTTGGAAACTGGACTCGCGTGAGCGCTGGCCAGACGTCAGCTAAGTTCAGTAACGAACTCTGGAATTGAAACTGCTGAACGAGTTGGCTAGGTGAGTGGAGTATTAGTTAATGCGCGCTAAAGATGTTAATACGTTAATGCGAGTACAATGTCGACCGCATCCTGGATATGGCCGTCTTTCCAGTACCTGACAGCTACTTGGTTGTTTTGATACAAAACACTCAAACGGTGACCCGCGGGCTGGTCGTATGTCGTTTCCATTCTTTACTCGCGCGTCGCAGGCACACGAACAACGGATCGAGCAATGTTGCAGGAGCAAAAGCAACAAACCGTATATCATTGCCGTGTATCATTGCCACCGTCATAACAGCCGACACCACGACGGCTCAAAGTTCAAACTTCTGCGTGCCGTCGAGCTTGCTTTCAGCGGTGTCGCACTGACACTTTTGATCGCGATCGGGGCCGATACGGATCGAGTTTGGCGCGGACGTTTGCCAAATCGCGATGAAAACTGACCATACAGCAGCACCTCAGGCTATGTCGGTATCACGGTGGTCGGTATCAAACCTGCGATCAAATGTGCCCGTGTCAGCCTTACGGCGCTGTTAAGTCCATGCACCGCACAACGTTGTCCCAACCCGCGCGAGAAAAAAAAAGAAGAAAAAAAAAGAAGAAAGAAAAAGAAACAATGACTTCAAAGAGCATGCAGCCGCATGGTTTTTGAAAATGACGTCAGAGAACAAACAACAACAAAAAGCAACGTGGCTCCGCCTGCGTGCGGCCGTGTTGGTTTCGGTTTTCCTCAGCGCATAGTGTTCGCGTGGTTCGCGCTCCAGCGTTGCGTTATTAGGAATCATTTAGGTACTTCAAAAATCCGATTTATTTTTGTTCATTTAATTATTTCGTATCACGAAAATTACTATATTCTATATTTTTAAATATTACTTTTCCTTTTCTCTGCCTTTGTCTTAATGCTTCTTGGCAAATCCAATCCTCATAGTGGCTACGTAGCGTGGTATGTATTATATCTTAGAAGTACTTGTTGCTGTGCTAGTTGGTTCATCGTAATGAGGAAGAAAAAATCTGGCGACTCTCCTGAGATCAAGATGTCATCGAGATAGCATTTGACTCCCGATACTCCTGCCAACAACGTGTCCATGGTGCACTGGAACAACCACGGCGCTACGGAAATGCCAAAAGGCAGTCTGCGCACTTTAAATAAGCCCTTCATAGTGTTTCCAGTAAGGACATCAGCTGATGCGTCGTCCACAACAAGCTGTTGATAGGCCTGAGCCAAATCCAGCTTCGTGAAATTTTTGCTTGGCCCTAGCGTTGCTAGCATTTCATCAGTTGTGGGCAAGGGATAGACGCTACATTGAACGGCCCTATTCACCGTGCTGCGACAATCACCACACAAGCGTACGGAAGCATTTCGCTTTCTCACGACGACGATGGGGGTTGCCCTCCCACACGCCTTGCTTAAGAAGCCTACGTATCTCTGCTGCCACGTCATCTCGAAGGGCAAACGGTACTGCTCTGCTCTTCAAAAACACCGGCTGTGCTTCATTTTTTAGATCAATGTGCACTGGTTCTTGAGTGCATCCTGGAAGATCATTCGCAAAGACGTCTTGAAATCGCTGAAGCATTTCTGACTCATCAGATAATTTTCTTTATTCCTTGAATTTTAATCCCTAAAGCCTTAAACCAACTTCTTCCAAGAAGACTACTGCTTTGCTTGTTCACCACTAGTAAAGGCAACTTTGCACATTTTTCTTTGAAACGCAGTTCGACTATTGCTTTTCCCAGCATCTCAAGTGGCTCTTTCGTCCAAGTCACAAGCTGCGTTCCGGTACTGACTAGCGAAATTTTGCCTGCGCGTCCTTCAATTGCTCGCCACGTTTCTTGACTAACCAGCGAGTGAGACGCTCCTTAGTCTACTTCCATCTGCTGCACCTCTTTGCCTTGGATCAGCACAGTGGTAATAAATTTTTCTGACTCATGAACTTCGTAAATAAAGCTCTTCCACTTCGTGCAACGGTCTGCTTGCCTGACTTTGCTTCCGTGCCGGATTTTTTCGCTTCTGTGCCGCAGTTTGATTATGACTTGACGGCGATTCTTTTCTGAAGCGACAAGCTCTAGCGATATGGCCTCTTTTCTTGCAACAGCGACAAGCTTCATAACGAAATTTGCTAGTTTTAGAACTGTGCTCACCGTTGCAGCGGTAACAGACACCATCTCTGGACGCAGCTGGCTCCTTTGGGCGCGTTTCGTGGACGGCCGCGTCGACTGTGCAGTTCGCGTCGCTGAGGCTCTGTGTCCTGATTTCTAATTTGTCAAATACCTTAGAAGTATTTTATTCTCTTGTCCCAAGACATTTACGTTTTATTCGCTTGGTGTGGGTACCAGGTGACAAAGGTTTAACCCTATATGAATATACGGATGCCCTTGCAGTAGCACCACATGATGGTCCCATAATTTCTATATTGCCGACGTTGGTGTTTGTCTCTGGCGCAATTTGAAAAGTTTCCCAGGCCAGATAACTTTGCTAATTCTCTTTTGTCAATATTCGAGTTTCTCTATCTTAATTATCCTTGGAAAAATTGATGGTGCTCCACTAGAAGGGCAGAAATATAAATTACCACACAACGATGCCGAAGTTCCCCCTACTGAACTTTTACCTACACAGGTCTGGTCTGGTGCAGTCACCTTTACGCTTCTATTGCAACGAGAGTGCTTCATTTCTTTTCAATATGCATATTGTTCACAAATCAAAGAAAAAGATTTCTAGATGAACCCCTCCAAAGATGGGCTTAAATCTGTCACTTCCAGTGGTTCTTTCCTTTGGTGCTGCCGGAATGGGCTTTAGCCACAGGAACGTTCGCGATGCTGTATGTGGTTTCCTACATTAGACAAAACGAATTGAATGTTAAGTTGATCGAATTTCACTTTTTGTGTCATTATATTTCCCCCGTGGTCATACCAATGAGTTACCTTGTAAACTATACATTTCTAAACATATTTAATTGTAAAATAATTTTATCTCTAAAATAAGATACCGTCCGTTTCATGGCCTATCCCTCGTGGAGGGTTATATAATTGTTGGTGTGTTAAAAGTCCCAAAACCACGATATGACTATGAGGGACGCCGTAGTTACGCCAAATTACTGAGGAACAACCAACCAACCAATCAACGACAAACGCGCATAGCTCCAGCCACTACATCCAATCAGCGGAGGACAAACCATTTACAGTATAAAGTACAGTGTGGCCAATCCCCCTTGTGGGTATGAGCCAAGATCTAGGCGACAAGACAAGACAAGACAAACGCGCGTTCTGAGCATTATGGTTCGCTTGCGGTGCTCAGTCAGTCACGTCAGGTCAACGCGACCGGCTTCGACCGCGTCTACCGCGACCGCCTTGTCAGCGCCTGGTAGGACGAGACCAAGGTACGGTTTTTCTAAACGATAATGAGATTCAAAGCTAGCGTTTACAGCTCTGAATTTTAGAGCGAGGCCGCATAACGGCTGTTTCACATGCGGCGATTGCAGCGAATAGCTCCGTTCGCTCTCTTCGCAAACGCCGTTTCCGAATAGAGGCTCCAAATTTTTGGAGCCCCAAAGAGCTTTGCGGGTGTTAGTGTTGGGGCACGCAGGAGCAAGGAGTTATCGAATAGGGTTTTACACTTGCCGACTGCGTCCTGACCACGGTGTATAAGATATATACTGTTTAGCTGTGGACACTTCTCGGCTTGCATGCAGAGCGCGTTCGATCGGATAAAGTAACAACGGCTCGCGTCTGGTGGTCCGGCGTCCGGTGACCACAGCGGGTATGACGCAACCTAAAGAGAGAAAATGCTTGACGTAGTCGGCGGCAACGCCGGCGTCCGCTGCATGTCTTGTTTTTCGCTCGTGAAAAACGCGGTATGCGTTTCCTACTTGAGTTGCTGGCGTCCCGCAGCCGCGTTCGCTGACTAGGAAATTTAGATTTCCCGCGTAGCGCCAGTTGCTACGGGAACACGTTTTTGTGTTGAAGTTGCATCATCCCGCCGGTAGGTATCCGCTGCCGTCAGCGGTCCGACGGGCTCTCGGCTTTGTTACTTTATCTGGTCGATCGCGTCTCGCGAGTGTCCTCACCTAATAAGTATATATCTTACACCGTGGTCCTGACCAAGGCGACCTTTCCTTAAGAAAAAAAAAAAAAAAAAGGCGTCGTTCTTGTCTAGCCGAAGCACTTCCCTGTTGCGCCTACGAGTCGAGAAATCGACTATCGCACTCGAGATCAACGGCGTCTATAATGAGCCACTCTTCATTACACACGTTAGTCGACAGAAAGCGGTAGCTGCAGTGATTCTGCTAACTTGCTAACTTCAGGCGTTACCACGTTTCGAGCCCAATTTAGTACACGCTGAGAGCCGTCACTTCAGTTGGTGCCGCCATGCGTGTTTGACGCAAAAATATTGGAGCTGGCTTCGACGCTCCCGCTAAATTCAAATTAGCGTCCCCAACGCCCCAACGCGAAACCGAAACAGCGCTTGGGTCTCGCGCATGCGCAGTGGCCTCGACGCTATATTTTCGTTGCTGCGACTGGCGTGGTGCTCACCGTTCTTTGTGGAAGACACTGAATAATTTTTCAAACGCCATGTTAAAATTTGTGCGCTATGATATTGTTCAATTTTCATGAACGGCAGCGAATAGTACGCGTGTTTTGTTATTCAAGGTCATTTTTCAGTTTCAGAATACGCAACAGCGACCATAAGCAAGGCAAACTCGTCGGCGCAATTTTGACGGCTCGCTCGACCGACTCGGAGCTATTTCGACGGGTCCCGACCGAAAAATCGCTTTCGCGCGCTCGTATTTCAAGTATCGTGAATCACCAACACGCCCAATCAGCCGTATTTATTGGTGTTCTAGCAGCACGTCGCAAATGTCAACTAAGCGCAACAAACTGGCTCCTACCCTGGCTCTTCTAGTTTCTTGTTCGCCCGCACGACAGCATCTGGAGCAAAGCTCAAGAGGCCAGAAGCGTGCCAAAATCGAAGTTACGGCGGTTACTGCAGCCTCCGCCGTCGTTCAGCAACACGAACAAGGCCTTGCGAAAACAAGCTAGTGGAAAATGGCTTCAAGGCTGCATAACATTTAACTTAACATTTTCACTATTTCATTTTGGCCGTTTTCGGCCTTGGCAAAAGAAATGCCAAAATATTCCTGAGCAACTTGGCAGAATTCACTGGCCTTAAAATGTTTCCGAGCTATTGTTGTGCTGCTGCTTGATGTTGTTCGTTTGCCATTATTTTCAGGCATGGCGGAGCTAGTGCTGTTTGCCACATTCTTGCCAACGGCCATTGTATGGAACGGGGCCATCCAGGACTATTTGCAGCAGGTGGCCGCCACGACGGTTGTAAGTATTCTCATCGGTTGTAATTGCAAATTCGCTGTCACATGCAGTGCTACAATAGTTGGCTGCAATGTTCACACGACCTTCCTATCAGCAGCACCAGCGCATGTGCTACCTTCAACAACACTTCATTGCCACGGTCCTCTAATTTGCTTCGGCAAACATACAAGTTAATGACCTTGTGTAGAATAAATATTACTTAGATAAGCATTAGCTTATGTAGTAAAACTTCGTATGCTAAAAGAAAGTCTTCTTTTGCAGGTCGGGTTTCAGTGGTTCAACGCCGAGAACATTCTGGCCGGAGATAACCAACCAGAAAACTTCAATCACTTCTTTGAGCACACGGCGCCAGCACTCGGCCACCTCCTGGGCTAGGCGGTAGACAATCCCATCGGTAAGATATTTTCGTCATTGGTGGGAGGGAGCATGCTGCATGCCAAAAGTTCAAAGACAAAAAATAAGTGAAATCTCTGCTGTGGTGTTTCACCTTAGACTAATTGTAATTTTTTATGCGAAGATGAGTGCATATTACCATAAAAGTGATAGCATGAAATTAAACTGATAGTGATGGCTTGTGTCACAGTTTCTTACTCTTACCTAGAGAGAAAAGTGGTGCTGCGAGCTATTGTACGCATGGGAATGCTGGGATACGCGAGATTGGGACTTGTCTCAGATTGGCATCATTCACGAAGAGCCCAGACACCTTGAAGACACGTCTGTTTTCAACGCGTTCGTTGCATCAAAATGGTTGATTTCATACTGAAAAATATGCATTGTAAGCTATTTATTTTTTATCATTGCACAGAAACGAGTTTTATTTAACTTTGGAAACTTAAGCGTTGATGCACAATTTTACGAAGCGTAAAAAGTAACTAAACGGCCGCTAAACTTGGCAGGCAGACAAGGCCAGTGTTCGCTCCGCGACTGCTTGTCGTCTGTCTCTTTCATAGAGTTTCATACAATACCCTAGAGAGGAAACTGGCGCTGCGATCGTTCAACCACCATGGGAATGATGGGAAGTACAGGCTTCGGATTGGATAGCGTTAGCTAGCGAACTGTCTACGGATGTTTTTCTACAGTTTCAGTTTCGTTCTTCGCGAGGCGTGGGTAGTGGGATGCGTTTCAAAGCATTCAAGCAGCGCCTTTGTTGTTCAAAGAGGCTGAAGACCGCTGGATCTCTTGGTTTGCTGCGACGCTGCAGCTTTACAGGTTGTATTTGACAGTTTTAGCAAAGCGTCGTGTACTCACCGCCGCGCACAGATGTAGCGTCCCATGTCAGTGCAGCAAACTGCATCGAGTTCACGTTTGTTTGATAAGCGCGTCTTACCAAAAGTCGTTCAAATCAGCTGCAAAACGACGGCGAAGCTAAGTAGACGCACCGTCGCGCTCCTCTGACTCGACTTCACCACAAAACGAGAGATGCGTTGGAGGCAGACCACTTGAACAGACGCACCTGGCATCGCAGCAGACGATACGTTAAGTGTTTCTCACTCAATAGAGTATTGTTATTTCCATAAATAGATAATGGGTACTTTCGAGGGAAAAACAAGCGTGTTTCTTTTCAAGTGTTGTACAAAAATAATTCATTATTTGGTGATGCCAAATCTGGAACACAATTGCAGAGCAATGCATACCCTGGTGGTTGAATTTGTCCAGGTTTCAGTTCCATCTCACGGTCACGCAAACGTTTTGCAGTAAGTTTTACATACAAAAAATGAAGCAAGTTTTAATTGAAATTAACTTCATATCACATCGTTTTACACTCGGCAAACAAGCGTTGCGAATCTCAAGAACCTAATCCATCCGAAGCAAATCCGAAGCCTGTACTTCCCATCATTCCCATGGTGGTTGAAGCGCGTCTCAAGGAGCCCGCGTAGACACTAGCGCCAGATTCCCCTCTAGGTATTATTGTAAGAAACTCTATGGTCTCTTTCTTTCGTTGTTTGGTTATGCCGTACAGTTGGGTGGACTTTTATTGTAGAATATAATACGCGTGAATAAGAATCATTTATAAAGGTTTTGTTCTAAGGAAGCTTTATTTGTGCAGTCGTATCTCCTTTTTAACCGAAGCCTCGCTCGACACCAGCCAACACAAGCCTCACAGACACATATACCGTCATTCTCATCGCGGCAACGGCACCCCTTAAGAAATTTGCGTAGACGGTGGCACCAGATTTCCCTCTAGGTGTTATTGTGAGGAACTCTATGGCTTGTGTACTCAACCTCACCAAAGAAAAAAAATATCTCTACCAGGCACATCATTCAGGTTAAATTTCTTCAGCCATGCAAAAGATCAGAGGCATGTGCAGAACACAAGAAAATTACATTTTTAATGAAATCAATGTTAACCAGTGGCCTATTTCTGAATATAAGCACAGAAATAAAAATTATGTGAGCAAGAAAAGTACTTACCTGTGCTTCTTCTTGAAATTCATTATTATTCATTATTGAGATGAAATCACCCACTTATAAATTTCATCATCTTTTTTTTCTTTAAGTCCACGCACCGATTCGAGCTGTGATGCTCCTGAAGAACCAGCTTGTCAACGGACAACTTGTGCAAGTCCCCATCCCTGCGCTCGTGGTCAAGTGTGCCGCTGCATCACTGCCGAGCTTCAGGAAGGTATTGACATGGTTGTCAACGCGACCCTGGGAGATAGGACAGTTGCCACAGGTAGAGGCAGAGGAGGAGGAAGATGAGGAGGTTGAAGAAGAAGATGAGGACGAGTCAGATGAAGAGGATGACGAAGAAGATGACGATTGAGAAGGAAGTGTGCTCCGCTAGCGAGAGAGGTCGTGCGAAGTCGTGATTGTCGGGGACTCCAAGAAAGCTTTTCATGTGTGTGGTGTTCATAAAACTTTCATGTGTGCATATATTCTTTACGCAAGTTGCATATGTTTGGGAGCCGTTACCATTTAGTGTGTTGGAATTGAGGAGATGACAGTTGCCTCTTAACGAGTGCGTACTACCGTGCAGATATGCTGGACTCCTTGTGGTCTTCACTGCACTGCTCAAGGCAGGGATAGATTACGTATAAACTGTAATATCGTGCTGCAACAGGTTACTGCGAGGCAATCCCATTGCCCTTGTAGCTTTTTTTACCTGTGTTGGATAATGACATTATTATACTGAGTGCAAAGACAAGGAAGCGAGTAAGAAACGTACTGAACACCACGAGCGCAGACTGCCAACTGCGCACGTGGTGTTCTGTACGTTTATTTGTGTCCTCGTCTTTACACACAGTTTCATAACGTCTAAAAGCTAGAAAGAACGGGTTGCTTGGGCAAGTTGGTGATTTAGCGTCGACATATTTGAACAGCGCAAAGTGAACGAGGACGGAGACTGTGTTGTGTACTCTCTCCGTCCTTGTTCATTTTACGCTGTTCAAATATGTAGAGTCTAAAAGCTATGAACGAACTAACCTGCCGGAACGTCTTACTGGATAACCGGTGCATGGAATGATGGCAGGTAGTGCGACAAAGTGTTCCCAATCTCATTTTATTTCCTTGAAGGGACACTAAAGAGAAACCGGAAGTTGAGCATCGATGGTAGATTATCTTATTACGATTACAACAGTACCGTTCTTAACAGCGAGCAGAGTTTTCATAAGCGAGAAAATAGCGAAAAACTGAAGGATGGGTGCTGAAGCCCCTTCGAATTTCCCGCACTATGCGCTCGTGACGCCGGAGATCACAAACGCAGATGGGCCGCGTTTAGTCTGTGATTTAATGCTGCTCATATAAACTTCCAATGAAATTTTTTGTAAACGTCAATAAACAGCACTCGGCAATTATTAAAGCCCTGCCACCCAAGGCATTTAACGAATAACCATAGTCCCTGGTATAACTAAAAGGGGTCTCCCTTTCCGAAGGTGCACAGCCATAGCACAGCTGAGGTACGGGGGCGGAGTCGGGTCCCTTTTTGTTGTTATTCGTTCCTGACGTCACTTCCGTTTCCTCTTTTCTTTTTTCTTAATTTTTTTTTCTCGCGTGGAGCGGCTGCATGTTTTTTAACACGAAAGTGTTTTATGCCGGGGTCCACCAAGATTTTTATGACGTATTTCCGTCACGGAAGTACGTCAGCAAAATGAACGCCATCAAATGGCAAAGAAAAAAAGCTATAAGAAAAAGTTACGTTGACAGGAGTCGAACCCGTGACCTCTCGATCCGCGACGATGGCTGGCTGGCGTTTAACCCACTGAGCTACCGCCAAACACACAACGGAGACTGCATGAACGCGCCTTTTATCTTTCACACTTTCCTCTCAAAGTGCTTTGCATGCATGGATGGATAGATGCTATGAGCGTCCCCTTTATAACGGGGTGGGGACACGTCTGCCACCAGACTCGAAAATAAAGCAAAAACGCGCCGTCGCTGCGACCGTCCCATTCGGCGCGTTTCCAACAGAAGTGTAATTTCGTTTAACACACCGCGAGGTAGTCGCTTTAGCCCACAACTCGCTCATATCGAAAAATAGCTCTCCGACGCTCGCCTGGCTGTCGCATCGCGTACCGCGCTCGCCCTGTGAGAATTAACTGCCAGGCTAGAGGGAAGACACGACGCGCGCAGCGTTTCTCTTCGCGTTTCACGACGCTTTGGAGGAGTGCATATCGAGTATCAGTGTTTATTATGTGCTTGTTGATGCCATATTTGCGCGGGATTCACCATATGCGGTGTCCACGTATATGCTAAGAACTTCAGCTACCGTAAGGGTTAAATCATGATCATGGGCGTTAGTCGCCGGTACGGAGATCACATCAGGCGGTGCTACATCTGCCAAATAACAGTAGACATTATACAAGCTCTGATATACCAATGCACTAAAGCAATCAACTACTTCTGTCACGACACGTTTCACTTTCGTGTTACACCGATTCCTATGACAGAGGGATCAACCATGTTTTTGTATTCTTTTTTTTTTCTTTTTTTGCACGGGTAGCGACAACACTGCAATGCATGGACCCGACAGCGCCGACGGGCTGTCACGGGCACATTCTATCGGCACCATTTGATCGCAGGTTTGATGACGACATCGTCTGAGATGCTGCTGCATGGTCAGTTTTAATCGCGATTTGGCCAGCCTCCGAGCCAATCTTGATCGGTACCGCCCCGATCGCGATCAAAAGTACTCCGTGCGACGCCGGTATTATGACACGGTGTGAAAGCAAGCTTAGCGGCACGCAGTTCGAGCCATCGTGGTGATGGCTGTGATGACGGTGGATGCGCAGGTACTCTAACACAGGTCGTTGCAACGACCATGCGTATCCACCGTGCGCCTCCATGGAGGCGCACGTAATATTTCCAAAGTTATTGTTGTGATCGATTTCGAACATAAGCCTCCTGTATTCCCGAAGAATCTGTCTTGGAAACTGGACTCGCTTGAGCGCTGGCCAGACGTCAGCCGAGTTCAGTAACGAACTCTGGAATTGAAACTGCTGAACGAGTTGGCTAGGTGAGTGGAGTATTAGTTAATGCGCGCTAAAGATGTTAATGCGTTAATGAGGACGCGTCCAATGTCGACCGCATCCTGGATTAAGCGTTGTACCTATAAGACGTCACGTTGGCCGTCGTCCCAGTACCTGACAGCTACTTGGTTGTTTTGATATAAAACACTGAAACGGTGGCCCGCGGGCTGGTCGTATGTCGTTTCCATTCTTTACTCGCGCGTCGCAGGCACACGAACAACAGAAAAGGAACAAACCGTATATCATTGCCGTGTGTCATTGCCACCGTCATAACAGCCGACACCACGACGGCTCAAAGTTCAAACTTCTGCGTGCAGTCGAGCGTGCTTTCACCGGTGTCGCAGACACTTTTGATCGCGATCGGGGCCGATACGCGATCGAGTTTGGCGCGGAGGTTCGCCAAATCGCGATGAAAACTGACCATACAGCAGCACCTCAGGCTATGTCGGTATCACGGTGGTCGGTATCAAACCTGCGATCAAATGTGCCCGTGTCAGCCTGACCGCGCTGTTAAGTCCATGCACCGCACAATGTTGTCCCAACCCGCGCGAGAAAAAAAAAGAAAAAAAAGAAACGATGACTTCAAAGAGCATGCAGCCGCATGCTTTTTGAAAATGACGTCAGAAAACAAACAACCAAAAAAAGCAACGTGGCACCTCCTGCGTGCGGCCGTGTTCGTTTCGGTTTTCCTCCGCGCATAGTGTTCGCGTGGTTCGCGCTCCAGCGTTGCGTTATTAGGAATCATTTAGGTACTTCAAAAATCCTATTTATTTTTTGTTCATTTAATTATTTCGTATCACGAAAATTACTATATTCTATATTTTTAAAAATTACTTTTCCTTTTCTCTGCCTTTGTCTTAATGCTTCTTGGCAAATCCAATCCTCATAGTGGCTACGTAGCGTGGTATGTATTATATTTTAGAAGTACTTGTTGCTGTGCTAGTTGGTTCATCGTAATGAGGAAAAAAAAATCTGGCGACTCTCCTGAGATTAAGATGTCATCGAGATAGCATTTGACTCCCGATACTCTTGCCATGGTCCATGGTGCACTGGAACAACCACGGCTCTACAGAAATGCCAAAAGGCAGTCTGCGCACTTTAGATAAGCCCTTCATAGTGTTTACAGTAAGGACATCAGCTGATGCGTCGTCCACAACAAGCTGTTGACAGGCCTGAGCCAAATCCAGCTTCGTGAAAATTTTGCTTGGCCCTAGCGTTGCTAGCATTTCATCAGTTGTGGGCAAGGGATAGACGCTACTTTGAACGGCCCTATTCACCGTGCTGCGATAATCACCACACAAGCGTACGGAAGCATTTCGCTTTCTCACGACGACGATGGGGGTTGCCCATCAAGAGGACTGTGCTGGCTCCCACACGCCTTGCTTAAGAAGCCTGTCTACGTATCTCTGCTGCCACGTCATCTCGAAGGGCAAAACGGTACTGCTCTGCTCTTCAAAAACACCGGATGTGCTTCATTTTTTAGATCAATGTGCACTGGTTCTTGAGTGCATCCTGGAAGATCATTCGCAAAGACCTCTTGAAATCGCTGAAGCATTTCTGACTCATCAGATAATTTTCTTTATTCCTTGAATTTTAATCCCTAAAGCCTTAAACCAACTTCTTCCAAGAAGACTACTGCTTTGCTTGTTCACCACTAGTAAAGGCAACTTTGCACATTTTTCTTTGAAACGCAGTTCGACTATTGCTTTTCCCAGCATCTCAAGTGGCTCTTTCGTCCAAGTCACAAGCTGCGTTCCGGTACTGACTAGCGGAATTTTGCCTGCGCGTCCTTCAATTGCTCGCCACGTTTCTTGACTAACCAGCGAGTGAAACGCTCCTTAGTCTACTTCCATCTGCACCTCTTTGCCTTGGATCAGCACAGTGGTAATAAATTTTTCTGACTCGTGAACTTCGTAAACAGAGTAAAGCTCTTCCACTTCGTGCAACGGCCTGCTTGCCTGACTTTGCTTCCGTGCCGGATTTTTTCCTGGCTTCTGTGCCGCAGTTTGATTATGACTTGACGGCGATTCTTTTCTGAAGCGACAAGCTCTAGCGATATGGCCTCTTTTCTTGCAATAGCGACAAGCTTCATAACGAAATTTCCAAGTTCTAGAACTGTGCTCACCGTTGCTATACCGTTGCAGCGGTAACAGACGCCATCTCTGGACGCAGCTGGCTCCTTTGGGCGCGTTTCGTGGACGGCCGCGTCACCTGTGCAGTTCGCGTCGCTGAGGCTCTGTGTCCTGATTTCTAATTTGTCAAATGCCTTAGAAGTATTTTATTCTCTTGTCCCAAGACATTTGCGTTTTATTCGCTTGGTGCAGGTACCAGGTGACAAAGGTTTAACCCTATATGAATATGCGGATGCCCTTGCAGTAGCACCACATGATGGTCCCATAATTTCTATATTGCCGACGTTGGTGTTTGTCTCTGGCGCAATTTGAAAAGTTTCCCAGGTCAGATAACTTTGCTAATTCTCCTTTGTCAATATTCGAGTTTCTCCATCTTAATTATCCTTGGAAAAATTGATGGTGCTCCACTAGAAGGGCAGAAATATAAATTACCACGCTACGATGCCGAAGTTCCCCTACTGAACTTTTACCTACACAGGTCTGGGCTGGTGCAGTCACCTTTACGCTTCTATTGCAACGAGAGTGCTTCATTTCTTTTCAATATGCATATTGTTCACAAATCAAAGAAAAAGATTTCTAGATGAACCCCTCCAAAGATGGGCTTAAATCTATCACTTCCGGTGGTTCTTTCCTTTGGTGCTGCCGGAATGGGCTTTAGCCACAGGAACGTTCGCGATGCTGTATGCGGTTTCCTACATTAGACAAAACGAATTGAATGTTAAGTTGATCTAATTTCACTTTTTGTGTCATTATATTTCCCCCGTGGTCATACCAGTGAGTTACCTTGTAAACTATACATTTCTAAACATATTTAAATTGTAAAACAATTTTATCTCTAAAATAAGGTACCGTCCGTTTCATGGCCGATCCCTCGCGGTGGGTTATATAATTGTTGCTGTTTTAAAGTCCCAAAACCATAGAGTTAATATACTGAGTCAGTATATTAACTCCATGCCCAAAACCACGATATGACTATCCCCCGTATTCAGAAACGCTCCTTCACTTGAACTTGACTTGCCACTGCCTTCAACGCGTTTCGAACGCGCTGCCTTTAGGCTGTGCCAAGGCAGCGCAAACGCGTTTCGAACGCGCTGCCCAAGGTGGTGGGAACTTAAGTAGACTCAAGTTCAAGTCGAGCAGCGTTTCTGAATACGGCGGTATGAGGGACGCCGTAGTTGCGCCAGATTACTGAGGAGTGGGTACGAGCCAACAAAAAGGAACAAACAAACAAACAAACAAACAAACAACCAACGAACCAACCAATCAACGACAAACGCGCGTAGCTCCAGCCACTACATCCAATCAGCGGAGGACAAACGCGCGTTCAGAGCTGGTGCTGCTTTAGGGCCTAGCATTCGCTTGCGGTGCTCAGTCAGTCACGTCAGGTCAACGCGACCGGCTTCTACCGCGACCGCCTTGTCAGCGCCTGGTAGGACGAGACCAAGGTACGGTTTTTCTAAACGATAATGAGATTCAAAGGTTGCGTTTACAGCTCTGAATTTTAGAGCGAGGCCGCATAACGGCCGTTTCGCATGCGGCGATTGCAGCGAATAGCTCCGTTCGCTCTCTTCGCAAACGCCGTTTTCTAATAGAGGCTCCAAAAATTTGGAGCCCCAAAGAGCTTTGCGGGTGTTAGCGTAGGGGCACGCAGGAGCAAGGAGTTTTCGAATAGGGTTTTACGCTTGCCGATTGCGTCCTGACTACGGTGTAAGATATATACTGTTTAGGTGTGGACACTTCTCGGCTTGCATGCAGAGCGCGTTCGCCGGCTGCATGTCTTGTTTTTCGCTCGTGAAAAACGCGGTATGTGTTTCCTACTTGACTTGCTGGCATCCCGTAGACGCGTTCGCTGACTACGAAATTAACCCCCGTATTCAGAAACGCTCCTTCACTTGAACTTGACTTGCCACCGCCTTCAACGAGTTTCGAACGCGCTGCCTTTAGGCTGTGCCAAGGCAGCACGAACGCGTTTCGAGGAGCGCTTCTGAATGATTTCCCGCGTAGCGCCAGTTGCTACGGGAACACGTTTTTGTGTTGAAGTTGCATCATCCCGCCGGTAGGTATCCGCTGCCGTCAGCGGTCTGACGGGCTCTCGGCTTTGTTACTTTATCTGGTCGATCGCGTCTCGCGAGTGTCCTCACCTAATAAGTATATATCTTACACCGTGGTCCTGACCAAGGCGACCTTTCCTTAAGAAAAAAAAAAAGAAAGAAAAGAGGCGTTGTTCTTGTCTAGCCGAAGCACTTCCCTGTTGCGCCTACGAGTCGAGAAGTCGACTATCGCACTCGAGATCAACGGCGTCTATAATGAGCCACTCTCCATTACACACGTTAGTCGACAGAAGGTGGTAGCTGCAGTGACTCTGCTAACTTGCGAACTTCTGGCGTTACTACGTTTCGAGCCCAATTTAGTGCACGCTGAGAGCCGTCACTTCAGTTGGTGCTGCCATGCGTGTTTGACGCAAACATTTTGGAGCTGGCTTTGACGCTCCCGCTAAATTCAAATTAGTGTCCCCAAAGCCCCAACGCGAAGCCCAAACAGCGTTTGGGTCTCGTGCTCATGCTTGCTAACCGTTCTTTGTGGCAGAGACTGAATAATTTTTCGAGCGCCATGTGAAAATTTGTGCGCTATGATATTTTCATGAACGGCAGCGAATAGTACGAGTGTTTTGTTATTCAAGGTCATTTTTCAGTTTCAGAATATGCAACAGCGACCATAAGCAAGGCAAACCCGTAGGCGCAATTTTGACGGCTCGCTCGACCGACCCGGAGCTATTTCGACGGGTCCCGACCGAAAAATCCCTCTCGCGCGCTCGCATTTCAAAGTACCATGAATCACCAACACGCCCAATCAGCCATATTTATTGGTGTTCTAGCAGCACGTCGCAAATGTCAACTAAGCGCAACAAACTGGCTCCTACCCTGGCTCTTCTAGTTTCTTGTTCGCCCGCACGACAGCATCTGGAGCAAAGCTCAAGAGGCCAGAAGCGTGCCAAAATCGAAGTTACTGCGGTTACTGCAGCCTCCGCCGTCGTTCAGCAACACGAACAAGGCCTTGCGAAAACAAGCTAGTGGAAAATGGCTTTAAGGCTGCATAACATTTAACTTAACATTTTCACTATTTCATTTTGGCCGTTTTCGGCCTTGGCAAAAGAAATGCCAAAATATTCCTGAGCAACTTGGCAGAATTCACTGGCCTTACAATGTTTCCGAGCTATTGTTGTGCTGCTGCTTGATGTTGTTCCTGTTTGTCATTATTTTCAGGGATGGCCGAAATCGTCATTTTCGCCACGTTCATCCCCGTTGCCATCGCATGGGATGGAGGGATACACGCGTTTCTTCACCAGATGGGCGCAATGACGGGAGTAAGTATTCTCATTTGTTGTAATTGCAAATTCGCTCCTTCCTATCAGCAGCATTTTCTGACCGTGCGAAAAAAGTGTTGTAGAGCCCCTTTAAAGAAATATTGCATTTTATCAAGCCACCAGCGCATGTGCTACCTTCAACAACACTTAATTGCCACGGTCCTCTAATTTCCTTCGGCAATAGGGCATCCCCAAATTCCTATTGTCCCTTGAACATAAAGTTAATTGCCTTGCGTGCAATAAATATGCTTATTATTACGCATATTAGCTTATGTCGTAAAACTTCGTATGCTAAAAGAAAGCCTTCTTTTGCAGCTGGGTTTCCAGTGGTTTAATGCAGAAAACATCATGGCCGAGATCACGAATCAGGGAAACTTCGACAACTTTTTTGAGCACACCGTTCCGGCGCTGGGGCACATTCTGGTCCAAGCGATAGACAATCCCATCAGTAAGATATTTTCGTCATTGGTGGGAGGGAGCATGCTGCATGCCAAAAGTTCAAAGACAAAAAAGAAGTGAACTTTCTGCTGTGGTGTTCACCTTAGGACTAATTGTTTTAATTTTTTATGCGAAGATGAGTGCATCTTACCATAAAAGTGATAGCATGAAAGGAAAACTGATAGTGATGGCTTGTGTCACAGTTTCTCACTCTTATTAGAGGGAAAAGTGGTGCTGCGAGCTGTTGTATGCATGGGAATGCTGGGATACTTGAGATTCGGACTTGGCTCAGATTGGCATCATTCACGAAGAGCCCGGACACCTCGAAGACACGTCTGTTTTCAACGCATTCCTTGCATCAAAACGGTTGATTTCATACGGAAAAAAATGCATTGTAAGCTATTTATTTTTGATCATTGCACAGAAACGAGTTTTATTTAACTTTGGTTATTTAACTTTGGAAACTTGAGCGTTGATGCACAATTTTACGAAGCGTAAAAAGTAACTAAACGGCCGCTAAACTTGGCAGGCAGACAAGGCCAGTGTTCGCTCTGCGACTGCTTGTCGTCTGTCTCTTTCTTTCATTGTTTGGTTATGCCGTACAGTTGGGTGGACTTTTATTCTAGAATATAATACGCGTGAATAAGATCCATTTATAAAAGTTTTGTTCCAAGGAAGCTTTATTTGTGCAGTCGTATCTGCTTTTTAACCGAAGCCTCGCTCAACACCAGCCAACACAAGCCTCACAGACACATATACCATCATTCTCATCGCCGCAACGGCACCCCTTAAGAAATTTGCATAGACGGTGGCACCAGATTTCCCTCTAGGTGTTATTGTGAGAAACTCCATGGCTCATGACACAAGATGTGTGGTTCGAACATGGCTGACCCTTTCCGGCTAGATTTCCACTTAAGTATCTGGCGCCTTGCGAGTTTTCCAGCATGAATTTAGCACTGTTATATAATGCACGGCAGTATACCACCTCCTGCACGCACCGTGACACCGCGCCTGCCGTGGCACCTCAGCCGATAAGGTGTCGCGCTTCTCCAGCTCGAGGACGCAGCTCTGGTGCTCGGCCGCAGTGGCTCTGTTTCGACGACTGGGGCAAAATACAAAAAGCGCCCGGGTACTTGGGTTTGTGCACGCATTACACAGTTCCAGGTGGTCGAAAGCGATCCGCATTTCCCGTCGGTGCACCCCATAATCTTGTGGTTTCAACACATAAAAACACCCGCATTCTTTCATCATTTGCCTATTTTATGCCCACTGCAGGGCTAAGGCCTCGCCCATGATCTCCAATTTGCCCAATCCGCGAGCTGCTTCCATTTGAATCCCGTTTTATGCCTGCGAAATTCCTGATTTTGTCACTTCACCTGCCGTCCTCGGCTCATTAGATTACATGAAAGATCTGGTCGCTACATGTATTTGCAGAAGCTTTCGTGCTGATACTGCAGCAAGTCATGCCAAGTTAGCATCGTTCTAGTCTGTCAGCGTCTCCACTTTTTTCTTTTTTTGCCCCACAAGCTCACGAGATGGGCCAATATCTTTCAGCGAGGAGTCCTTGTTTTTTCTGAGCTCTGTTTGCCATGCTTGCTGTTGGCACGTCTACGGAACTCCCAAGTTCACAAAAGTAGCTATTTGGGCGAGTTCGTCGAACTTCATCATAAAACAGCGCGCACACACACAAATACAAAAGAAGAAAGCAAGAACTTCCTTCTTTCTTCTTACTTCCTCTTTTGTATTTGTGTGTGTGAACTGTTTTATGATAGACTCCCAAGTTGACACTAGATGTGACATCGCCACCATGAATTGCACGCTAATAGCACGAATTGAATTGCTAATTGCATGAAAAGCTTAGTCGCAGCGCTGTGCAAATCGCCTCCTGATTCTGAGCCACAAAAGCACAATAGACTTTCTGCTCAAAACCACTCAAAGAAAGCTCTCCCTCATGCTATTTGCCTGATGATGATAGTACTTGCATTGCTATCCCACTTCGTGCTAATGCAGTCCACTAGCCTTGTTTTTATTCTTCAGTCAAGGTAGTTTCTCTGCTCTGATTATTTAGTGTACAGTTATGCAGGACTATGAGATATGACGGAATATGTGCTTGATTAGCAATTCCATGCCCCAATTTCTCATGTGATCTTGTTTCGTTTCAGACAAGGAGCATGGCAACCACCAGCAAAGTAAGTGTAGCAGTGATTGCATACTTCGTTTGCGTATTCATTACATACAATTTGTTAGGTGTTAATCCATTATGAACATTTGTTCACAATAGAGTTGGCAGAATTACCCTCCACGTCAGTGTATCGGATAAATCGCCCATGTCAGATTGCTCACCGGTGCAAATCACTTGTGAGTCAACGCTCGTGTGTGTGTGCGACCATTTCCGTCCCCGTCTTCTTGCGCTGTTTTTCGTTACAATCACCAATGCAACTTTCCGTGGTCTAGACTAGAGACTATTGGCAGCACTACAGCGATCTGTAGCGATGCACTCATTCAGTGCCTTGTAATAATTTACACACTTTACGCATGATGTTTGAATTTGTCTGCTCATGATCGAAAACCTGTGCTACCAGCTCACTGCAATTGTACAATTTCGTCAAAACCATTCTAGGGTCTTTTTAAGGGTACACACCTTCGACAGAAATATCTAGCTGGGTAATCAGTGCGTAGTAAAAGATGAGCTCTAAGTACATTGTTTGTTTTTCAAAAAAAACTCGTGATTTTAAAGGCAGTCCAGCGTTTGCTTCAGGCATGACTATTCCTGAGAGATATTAGCAACAGCATTGTCAAGCGGTTGCATGTGGTCCATTTTACCGTTGCTCTTTCTGCGGTGGTCTAAGTCTTTCTGTCGCGGCATTTGAAGGTCATGGACATATATGGTCGGCAGTGTTCCCGCGGACCAATTGAGGTTCACTGCCACGGTTTGTATGCGCCACAATTCTGAGTTTCTTTTCTCTAGGTGGGTTCACCATACAGCGGCACATGAGCCGGCAAAATGTGGTTTCTTCCGAAGTAGACACCCTGAAACCATATGCTGCAGCTACAAAGTATTCCTTAATATTTCGTGGCACCTCGTTTTACTCAGTCGCACTTAGTGCAAGATGCTTGCACTAAGCCCAGGTCCTCTCACACCATAGAGTTTCCTACAATTACCTAGAGGGAACTCTGGCACTGTGATCGTTCAGCCACCATGGGAATGATGGGTAGTACACGGATTTGCCTAATCTTCGTACTTACGGCTTCGAATGCACTTGTGGCTTTGTTTATTGCTGTGTTTTGGCGTTTATTTCGGATAAAAGAATGGACTGTTGTGAACTTCGTGACCAGATTTGAATTGGTGAGCCTAAAAAGGTTAAAAGTGGTGAAGTGGAACTGCTGACTTTTGCTGAACTTCGTCTTGCGACAAAGTGGGTGCAGGCGACGTGGAGCCAAATGGAGCCGAAAGAACGAAGTTTATACAAATCCGTGTCCTACCCATGAATCCCATGCTGGCTGAAGTGTCATGCATTGCAGCTCCCATAGACCTTGGCGCCCAAGTTCCCTCTAGTGTATCTATAGGAAACTCTAACATGGCCTCCCCTAACTTAATCTACTGCGGATCCTACTGTCTGCTCTCAAATGCAATTACGATAGGCAGAGCACATCACAAAACACTGACAGCTCTGGAATAAAATCTGTTGACAGATAAATATTTCAGTTTAAGAGTATTTTCTGCGCGGTCTTCTGCTTCAGAAATCTCATGCATTGCTGCTTGTTTCCAAAATAACAGAACATACGAAAAATGCCAGGCCTGCGTGGAAAGCGCAGCACAGTCACAGCGAAAGCTGGAAGAGCGGCATTTCTAGAGCCCATTATAAAATCTCTTGTGGTTACTAATACAAGTACACTAGCAACATACCCACTATGCCACAAATCATAATTTTTGTGAAGTTGCGAAGCACCCACTACGCTATTATTCGTCATTCTGCAGAGAAGCGAGATACCATCTGTAAGGCATTATGTGCACTTTGTTGATGCGACAATGAAGAATTACGGCTGAGCCCTTTGTAATAGGTTGGAAACTTTAAACGGCGCGCTAGATCCGTAATTCGCATGGTGTGACACCCGGTCGTTATTTCACTCTCCCACAACGCTATATAGCATACGTTGACGTCAGAAATAGAGAGAGAGGGAAAGAGCTTTATTGAGACCCTGAGGAAATGGATCATGGGGGCCTAATGGGCTCCCTTGGCAACCAATAGAAGTGCACTTCCGAGGAACCCACTACGCTATAAATCATCATATTTTTTGTGAAGTAGGGAAGCAGCCACCATGCCATTTTTTCGTCATTCTGCGGAGAACCATGGTATCCGTTAAACACATAAGGCATTATGAGCACTCTGTTGATACTGTGGCTGATGACGATGAAGAAATATGGCAGAGCCCTTTGTAATGGGTTGGAAGCATTCAACAACCCACCTATTGTGCAATTCGCATTGTGTGACACCTATTTGTTATTTTACTCTTCTACCACGCTACATTACATATGTTAATTTGGATCCTTCCTGACATGAAGCCTGTAAAGGGTCTGTTTGCAAAGCAGTTTCAAGCACCGGCATGGCACTGAGGTAGAACACTGGGCTCCAACGCAGAGGGCCCGGGTTCGAACCCCGTTCCATCCTGGAATTTTTTTCTCCCCCCCCCCCCCCCCCCGTGCGATAGCGGTTACGGACACCGGCGGCAGCGGACAACTACGGCGCCAAAAACGGCCCTTGTTGTGATCTCATAACAGCTTTCGCTGTAAAAGACTGCATCCGGGAATCTAGGGATGTAACGAAAGATGCTGGTTCGCTTTGTATAGTAGCCTATGGATCCAAGAGTCGTGTCTTTTAAAAATTTACTATTTGCTACCACAAGGAATGGGCAAATGGTCGCAATTTACATTCACATTCGCTAGAATACATCGCCTTCGAAGTTCTCGACTGAGTTTTTGAAGAATGTGTACCAGTGAGCTCTTTTCCAGCATCATCAGTGCACAGGGTGCTGATGCTGCCATTCAGATTGCGCATGAATTTTGTGAAAAAGAAAACTTTCTCTTTAGCTTAGACTAATGTGGAGAATCAAGAAAACCATTCTTATGCAGCAATTAACCAAATGCAAATATTTTTGTCATGAAATAATAGCTGCAAAAAAAAAATATACAAGATCAAAGAAACTACTGAACCAATGCAGCAACATTAACACTTGATGACTCCATAGACACGTCTTTTAAGAGAGTATTTTCCAGAAGTTTTAGACGCCTGGTAAATAATAATGCACATTGCTCGTTTTCTACGCAGGCTGGGTCGTCGGGCGGGACAAAGAAGCTAAAGGAATACATCAAAGCGAATTATCAATGGAACGAAGGAAAGGCGGAGCAACTCCACCAAAAAATCGCCCCTCATGGAGTGAGTGGTTACTAGATTCGTAACATGTGAAATTTTGAATCCTGTCTATAATTTATGAAGTTCAGAAATTTATTTACAATAGTGCCAGTCTTGTATATATTGACCATAGCAGATCCAAATACGATTGCACACGCGTTCATGTTTTATGCAAAAATGTACAATCGGTACAAAAATCTAAACCATGAACAACACTGACAACAGTATGTACAACTAGTTTCCAATATGGAATTCCAAGAAACAGGTTCAATGTGCATATTTAAAACATCAAGTAGCATAAGTAGTACAGTTCATGTTACACCTGAGTATAGATTATCACAATGTTAGAAAAGCAAGGGAAGAAAACAAAAGTAAATATTGCCTAAAGTGTTCGCAATAACTAGCAAATAAAACTTATTTTTTCCTGCCTAGTTATTAAGTCTTCCAATTACACTCGCAGACAACAAAAGGGAAAAAGAAAACTGAAATGCAACATTATTACACTACAACTTGGTTGGTGTATAGGGCTGGTTTTAAGAAGCTATGCAAGATTGGAAAAGCTAACTTGCACACATCTACTTTTAGTCGGTTGCATTGTATTACGCAGAGAAGTTTCAGACAAGCTCAATATGTTAGCAGAGGTAAAGTGGTGTCAAGTCCTGCTTGTGTTAGTAAAAGAGTAGGTGAAGCACTGCGCTGGTATTTTCTGTGAACAAAACTGATTGACTTTCCAGGAATGCTTTGCATCATATGTGTTAGTTTTAGTTAACGTGAGCGACACAGCATTAGCACATGCAGGTTCGGAGTTTTGCATTGCCTATAGTTGGGGCCGGCCGCAGGCACCTCTTGAGAAGCATTTTCGTAAAACAAAAGGTAGCACTGGTAATATGTGGTGCCGTTGACATTCGGACGTTAATGCTAAATGAAGATGCTTTCACTTCTGACGAACTGCGCAAACAAGAAAATTGGGGCAGCTATGCGCTAGTGTGAAAACTAAGGAAGCAGTGGAGCTTTTTTCTTTTGGTGCTATTTTTCTTTTGGTGCTAATTATGGTACGCACCATAATTAGCACTCGGAATAAGAGCATGCATATTAATATCCATCCTTGCTCAATTCTGTGCTGCTTACGAGGTAAAAAAAAAAAATGCTGCACGCTGAGAAGTGGCAGTGCCTTCACAGCGACTAGTGGAACATGTCGAGTCACGGGATATGTGTGTGGAGTGCACGCACGCGCAGCAAATCACTGCAGACAAACACGAAGCGCTCCCGTCCTCATCTCCCACTTTTTGCAGCATGTGTTGTGTGTTTACGACTTCATAATCGCCGCAAATCGAAAAATTTGATTATAAATGTTTAAATGTTTGACACCGTTTTCCGCGTTAGCATCCATGATTGGACACTCTGACCGCTAAGCTTTCCTTTGTGCTAAAGAGAACAGGTACTGTAAACATTGATTGTCGGTCCCTTTAAAAAGGTTGCTGTTAAATAAGTGTGTAAGGAAAAAGGGATGGATAATCCTTCCTTTCTTTTTTGTCACTCAAACTGTTTAGTTCGTGTAGAAACGTTCATTTGCCAGTTATTGCACCATTCACTAATTTTTGCTGGTGTGTTATTGAACATAATGTGGCCCTAATTATTATTTCTGCCTAGTTCTCTGCATAGTTTACGAATAACCTTGATATAAAAAAATAAAGATAACAGTGTACCTATTGCTGAATAGGTCGAAGAGCTGGTTGCATGTTTACAATGATGACAAATTGTGATTGTTGAGATAAGAAGCTTCTTTCCAGTTTTGGGTCCATTGCCTATCACAGCTGGAATTTTGGCAGTTTAGTATGGCACATATAATAAATACTTTACTAAAACCTAGTAAGAGTACGTAAGTTCATGATGACCAGTACTTAAAAGATTGTGTACCATGATCTCAGTTCATGTTTATTACACAATTTTCTTTATAGTCTAGAGGTTTAGCTCTCGTGTGTGGCTGTTTTTTTTTTTATGCAATCTCTTCCTGTGCACTATCCAAGAAAAATCTGTTTTGATGCCGTTCCTTACATGTATTGTAGGAATGGGGATCATCTTAGTGGTCTGTGTGTATATTTTGGGTGTAATAATGAACTAGTACTTCTTTTTACCCTATTTTTGTTTGTTCATTGAGACATATCACCTTCCCTGTAGTGTTCATACAGTATGCCTGACAGGTTGTTTGCAGCGAGGGCACGTTATGGTATCGTGTAAATAGACGCCAAAAGTACTCACAGAATACTCATCTTTGCAGATGATAGTGCGCGACGCTGCCGGCCACAGGTTTAATGTGGAGATCAAGAACGCCGGGGCAGCGGGGAATTTGGTGCAGGGTCATGTGCCAACCGGCACTATTAAACAAAGTAACAAAGGTGAGATATGCCACATTTTAAAGACATTTTGATGCCATTTAGTGTGAACAAAGGAGCTAGCACTGAATGTGCTGGTTTGAGATTTCTTTTGTTACTGTTGTTGGTTCTTGTGTTCGTATTCAAGCCATTGATCTGATTTCTATCAGTCTTTCTTTTTTATCGTGTACCCGAATGAACTTCTTGGGCAAGAAAACGCCATGTTTTCAATATATTGTGTCTGTGATGTGTTAAAATTAATCGAAGAGGACATTCTGAAACTGATCCAATTCTTTTGTGCCAACATGCATGCTACGTTGCGATTTTTGCCAGCGTTTCAAGAAAGACCTGAAGACATGAAATAAAACCATATGACTGCACTCATCCGGCACGGTATTGCAGCTCTCTCAACCATACTTCAAACGAAACAGCTGTGCACGCGTACTGCGGCTAAGTGAGCGGCTGCGGCTTTATGCATTGGCTTCACGGCATGTCACAGTTTTTATGGCCACACACAGCAAGGAAGGATCATCGTTCCCGATAAGTGGTAGGTTGACGGTCGAGCACACAGTGGTTTTGCACAAATATTGGTTGAGAGCACTGCAGTATGATAAGCATGTGAGCACGGTCACGTGGTTGCATTTCATGTTTCGCAGGGTTTCTCTAAATGCCAGAGAAGGTCGCCACACAGAATGTACGATGTCACAAAAATGTTAATAAGTGCGAAACAGCACACTCAATGAATAAGAAGTCCATGCATGTATTTCAGACAATTTTCCTGACCACATTCTTCTGCGGCGCACCTTTTTTCTAAATCTGTAACGGGAAGTTCTGGTCTGACATAACACGGTCGGGGCATTTCCTGTGCTTCCGGCGTGCTCTGTTTATTTATTGCCTCTCCTTGGGTCTTCGATTTCGATGATGTAAATTACATAGGATGAGGTTGCCTCCAGACATAAATGAATAGATAAAGTATTCTTTAATATTTCGTGGCACCTCGTTTTACTCAGTCGCACTTAGTGCAAGATGCTTGCACTAAGCCCAGGTCCTCTCACACCATAGAGTTTCCTGCAATTACCTAGAGGGAAATCATTCCCTTGGCGAATCGTTCAGTCGCCAAGGGAATGATGGGCTGTACACGGATTTGCCTAGTCTTCGTACTTACGGCTTCAAACGAACTTGTGGCTTTCTTTATTGCTGTGTTTTGGCGTTAATTTCGGATAAAAGAATGGACTGTTGTGAACTTAGTGACCAGGTTTGAATTACTGAGCCTAAAAACGTTAAAGTGGTGAAGTGGAACTGCTGACTTTTGCTGAACTTCATCTTGCGACAAAGTGGGTGCAGGCAACGTGGAGCCAAATGGAGCCGAAAAAACGAAGTTTAGACAAATCAGTGTACTACCCATCATTCCCATGCTGGCTGAAGTGCCATGCACTGCAGCTCCCATAAACACTAGCGCCAAAGTTCCCTCTAGTGTATCTATAGGAAACTCTAACATGGCCTCCCCTAACTTAAATCTACTATGGATCCTACTGTCTGCTCTCAAATGCAATTACGATGGGCAGAGCACATCACAAAACACTGACAGCTCTGGAATAAAATCTGTTGACAGATAAATATTTCAGTTTAAGAGTATTTTCTGCGCAGTCTTCTGCTTCAGAAATCTCATGCATTGCTGCTTGTTTCCAAAATAACAGAACATACGAAAAAACGCCAGGCCTGCGCGGAAAGCGCAGCACGGTCACAGTGAAAGCTGGAAGAGCGGCATTTTTAGAGCCCATTATAAAATCTCTTGTGGTTACTAATACAAGTACACTAGCAACATACCCACTATGCCACAAATCATAATTTTTGTGAAGTTGCGAAGCACCCACTACGCCATTATTCGTCATTCTGCAAAGAAGCGAGATACCATCTGTAAGGCATTATGTGCACTTTTGTTGATGCGACGATGAAGAGTTATGGCTGAGACCTTTGTAATGGGTTGGAAGCTTTAAACGGCGCACTAGTTCCGTAATTCGCATTGTGTGACGCCCGGTCGTTATTTCACTCTCCCACAACGCTATATAGCATACGTTGACGTCAGAAATAGTTAGAGAGAGAGGGAAAGAGCTTTATTGAGACCCTGAGGAAATGGATCATGGGGGCCTAATGGGCTTCCTTGGCAACCAATAGAAGTGCACTTGCGAGGAACCCACTATGCTATAAATCATTTTTGTGAAGTAGGTAAGTAGCCACAATGCCTTTTTTCGTCATTCTGCGGAGAACGATGGTACCCGTTAAACACATAAGGCATTATGTGCTCTTTGTTGATACTGTGGCTGATGATGAAGAAATATGGCAGAGCCCTTTGTAATGGGTTGGAAGCATTCAACAACCCACTCATTGCGCAATTCGCATTGTGTGACACCTATTTGTTATTTTACTCTTCTACCACGCTACATTACATATGTTAATTTGGATCCTTCCTGACATGAAGCCTGTAAAGGGTCTTTTTGCAAAGCAGTTTCAAGCACCGGCATGGCTCTGAGGTAGAATACTGGGCTCCAAACGCAGAGGGCCCGGGTTCGGATCCCGTTCCATCCTGGAATTTTTTTCTCTCTCTCTATCCCCTCCCCCCCCCTCCCCGTGCACTAGCGGTTATGGACAACTACGGCGCAAAAAAACGCCCTTGTTGTGACCTCATAACAGCTTTCGCTGTAAAAGACTGCATCCGGGAATCTAGGGATGTAACGAAAGATGCTGGTTTGCTTTGTCCAGTAGTTTATGGATCCAAGGGTCGTGTCTTCTAAAAATTTTCTATTTGCTACCACAAGGAATGTGCAAATGGTCGCAATTTACATTCACATTCGCTGGAATACATAGCCTTCGAAGTTCTCGACTGAGTTTTTGAAGAATGTGTACCAGTAAGCTCTTTTCCAGCATCATCAGTGCACAGGGTGCTGATGCTGCCATTCAGAGTACGCATGAATTTTGTGAAAAAGAAAACTTTCTCTTTACTTAGACTAATGTGGAGAATCAAGAAAGCCATTCTTATGCAGCAATTAACCAAATGCAAATATTTTTGTCATGAAATAATAGCTGAAAAAAAATATATACAAGATCAAAGAAACTACTGAACCAATGCAGCAACATTAACACTTCATGACTCCATAGACACGTCTTTTAAGAGAGTATTTTCCAGAAGTTTTAGACGCCTGGTAAATAATAATGCACATTGCTCGTTTTCTACGCAGGCTGGGTCATCAGGTGGGACGAAAAAGCTGAAAGAATACATCAAAGCGCAGTATCAGTGGAATGAGGGAAAGGCGGAGCAGATCCACCAAAAGATCTCCCCACATGGAGTGAGTGGTTACTAGATTCGTAACCTGTGAAATTTTGAATCCCGTGTACAATTTATGAAGTTCAGAAATTTATTTACAATAGTGCCAGTCTTGTATATATTGACCATAGCAGATGCAAATATGATTGCACATGCGTACATGTTTTATGCAAAAATGTACAATCAGTACAAAAATCTAAACCATGAGCAACACTAACAACAGTATGTACAACCAGTTTCCAATATGGAATTCCAAGAAACAGGTTCGATGTGCATATTTAAAACATCAAGTAGCATAAGTGGTACAGTTCATGTTACACCTGAGTATAGATTATCACAATGTTAGAAAAGCAAGGGAAGAAAACAAAAGTAAATATTGCCTAAAGTGTTCGCAATAACTAGCAAATAAAACTTATTTTTTCCTGCCTAGTTATTATAAGTCTTCCAATTACACTTGCAGACAACAAAAGGGAAAAAGAAAACTGAAATGCAACATTATTACACTACAACTTGGTTGGTGTATAGGGCTGGTTTTAAGAAGCTATGCAAGATTGGAAAAGCTAACTTGCACACATCTACTTTTAGTCGGTTGCATTGTATTACACAGAGAAGATTCAGACAAGCTCAATATGCTATCAGAGGTGAAGTCTCGAGTCCTGCTTGTGTTAGTAAAAGCGCTTGTATTTTCTGTGAACAAAACTGATTGACTTTCCAGGAATGCTTTGCATCATATGTGTTAGTTAACGTGAGCCACACAGTATTACCACATGCAGGTTCGGCGTTTTGCATTGCCTATAGTTGGGGCCGGCTGCAGGCACCTCTTGAGAAGCGTTTTCGTAAAACAAAAGGTAGCACTAGTAATATGTGGTGCCGAATGACATTTGGACGTTAATGCTAAATGAAGATGCTTTCACTTCTGACGAACTGCGCAAACAAGAAAATTGGGGCAGCTATGCGCTAGTGTGAAAACTAAGGAAGCAGTGGAGCTTTTTTTCTTTTGGTGCTATTTTTCTTTTGGTGCTAATTATGGTGTGCACCACAATTAGCACTCGGAATAAGAGCATGCATATTAATATCCATCCTTGCTCAATTCCATGCTGCTTACGAGGTAAAAAAAAAAATTCTGCACGCTGAGAAGCGGCGGTGCCTTCGCGGCGACTAGTGGAACATGTCGAGTCACGGGATATGTGTGTGGAGCGCATGCACGCGCAGCAAATCACTGCAGACAAACACGAAGCGCTCCCGTCCTCATCTCCCACTTTTTGCAGTATGTGTTGTGTGTATACGGCTTCATAATTGCTGCAAATAGAAAAATTTGATTATAAATGCTTGACGCTGTTTTCCGCGTTAGCATGCCATGATTGGACACTCTGACCGCTAAGCTTTCCTTTGTGCTAAAGAGAACAGGTACTGTGAAAATTGGTTGTCGGTCCCTTTAAAGAGGTTGCTGTTAAATAAGTGTGTAAGGAAAAATTAATGCGTACTCTTTTCTTTCTTGTTTGTCACTCAAACTGTTTTTAGTTCGTGTAGAAACGGTCATTTGCCAGTTATTGCACCATTCACTAATTTTTGCTGGTGTGTTATTGAACATAATGTGGCCCTAATTATTATTCCTGCCTAGTTCTCTGCATAGTTTACGAATAACCTTGATATAAAAAAATAAATATAACTGTGTACCTATTGCTGAATAGGTCGAAAAGCAGATTGCATGTTTACAATGATGACAAATTGTGATTGTTGAGATAAGAAGCTTCTTTCCAGTTTTGGGTCCATTGCCTATCACAGCTGTAATTTTGGCAGTTTAGTATGGCACATATAATTAAATGCTTTACTAAAACCTAGTAAGAGTACGTCAGTTTATGATTACCAATACTTAGAACAAGATTGTGTGCTATGATCTCAGTTCATGTTCATTATGCAATTTTCTTTATAGAATTGAGGTTTAGCTCTCGTGTGTGGCTGTTTTTTTATGCAATCTCTTCCTCTGCACTATCCAAGAAAGGTTTATTTTGATGCCGTTCCTTACATGTATTGTAGGAATGAATGGGATCACCTTAGTGGTCTGTGTGTGTATTTTGGGTGTAATAATGAACTACTTCTTTTTGCCCTATTTTTGTTTGTTCATTGAGACATATCACCTTCCCTGCGGTCTTCATACAGTATGCCTGACACGTTGTTTGCAGCTAGGGCATGTTATGGTATTGTGTAAATAGACGGCAAAAGTACTCGCGGAATATACTCATCTTTGCAGATGACGCTAAGAGAAAGGAACGGCCACAAATTCTTGGTTGAGCTGAAGGATTTTGATGCTGCCCAAAACCTTGTTCGAGATCATGCCCCAGTCGGCACCGTCCATCATAGTAGCAAGGTTGAGATATGCCACATTTTAAAGACATTTTGATGCCATTTAGTGTGAACAAAGGAGCTAGCACTGAATGTGCTGGCTTGAGATCTCTTTTGTTACTGTTGTCGGTTGTTGTGTTCGTATTCAAGAGGCTGTTATTTTAACTGGGATTAAGTGGAACCTTGATAACTTGGCTTCCATTGATACGGACATGCCGTCTGGTCACGTCATACATGTACAGGGTCAACCACATCGAATAACTCATTAATATTCTAGCCGGCCTATCTAGAAAATGAGGTGTGTGTTTCAAACTTTTGAAACCCATTTCCCCAAATGACTTTTGGCTGGTGAGGCTGCTTAGTCTAGAGATATCTCTGGAACCATTGATCTGATTTCTATCAGTCTTTCTTTTTTATCATGTACCCGAGTGAACTTCTTCGGCAAGACAACGCCATGTTTTGAATATATTGTGTCTGTGATGTGTTAAAATTAATTGAAGAGGACATTCTAAAACTGATGCGTGCCAGCGTGCATGCTATGTTGCAATTTTTGCCGGCGTTTCAAGAAAGACCTGAAGACATGAAATAAAACCACATGACTGCACTCATCCGGCATGGTGTTGCAGCTCTCTCAACCATACGTCAAATGAAACAGCTGTGCATGCGTACTGTGGCTAAGTTAGCGGCTGCAGCTTGGTGCATCGGCATTTTATATGGCTGCACACAGCATGGGAGCATCATCATTCCCGATAAGCGGTAGGCTGACGGTCCAAGCACACGGTGGTTTTGCACAAATACTATTGCTTGAGAGCACTGCAGTACGGTAAACATGTGAGCATGGTCACGTAGTTTCATTTCATGTTTCACGTGCTTTCTTTAAATGCCGGAAAAGATCGCCACACAGAATGTACAGTGTCACAAAAAAAAGTTAATAACGTAAGTGCTAAACGGCACACTCGATGCATGTACAGTAGACTAGAAATACGGAAAAAAGTACAGAAAAAAAGTACAGAAAAAGTACAGAAGTCCATGCATGTACAGTAGACTAGAAATTTCATAAACGGAACTGCTGCTTAAAGGGGTCATGAACCACTTTTCCAAGTAATGATCTAATGACCTTAGTATCGGAGTTTACTGCCTCCCGAATCGATTGCCGCAAAAATTTCTCGAATCCGTCAAGAATCAGCGGAGTTACGGGGGTTTGGCGCACGCTCTCATGCGCTTTCTCTCTTTTCTCGTGGCGACGAGCGCACTGGAAGCTAGACAGGGAGGGATAGCACTGGGGTAAAAACTTACGTCAGCGCGCGTCATGAAACGCGATCGCTCGCCTGCTGTGATTCGCACGCACGAGTGCGGCTACCGTGTAAAGTTAGCAGACTGAGGAGCGCGGCACGGGCAAGTGGCGGCACCCCGTGGCAAGAAGCGCATCTCATCTGGCTATCGGCCAATAAGCATGCTATGTCTCCGCGACGTCAACGTGCAGACGCCCCGCCCACCGACGAGAGTGAGAACCGGCTTCTGTTTGAAAAGAGGGCGCCTGAGGAAACAGCAACTTCGCGCTCCGCTTGTGGCCTTTACGCGGCGCGCACGACTGTAATATTTTGCAGAGCAGTTCATAGCCGTGTCAGCTTTCCGCAGGTTGTGTCTTTTCAACAAGCCCAAGGGGTGCTTCATGACCCCTTTAAATGAAACTACTGCCTCTAATATGATTGGATTTGTCTGCACCACTCTTCATCTCTCAGTAAACGGAACTCCTGTTAAACCTTCAGGTTCCGTTCAACGAGAGCTTACTTATTTCAGACAACTTGCCATTTTTCCTGATCACATTCTTCTGCGGCGCGCCTTTTTTTCAAAATGTGTCACGGGAAGTTCCGGTCTGACATAACATGGTTGCGGCATTTCCTGTGCTTCTGGCATGCTCAGTTTCGGTATTGCCTCTATTCGGGCGTTCAATTTTGATGATGTAAATTACATAAGATGAGGCTGCCTCCAGACGTAATTGATAATTGTGCGTCTTCGTTTCAGAGTTACATCGAAATCAAGTGCACATACATGTCCACCGATGTGACCAGCATCAGCATGTTAGGGTCACACTGCATGTGCATCTGGACTTTCTGCCCTGGGCGCACAAGCTCCTCCATTGGCTCGTGGACACGATCATTGAAATTTGTACATAGCGTGTTGTGTAAAATAAACAGTGACAGCAGGCCTGGTGACAGCAGTGTGGTTGGCTAGAACCAATCGATGTCATTCATCTCCTCGTCCGACCTGTCCGGAGCATGGCGATGGCGTAGCAGTAGCGACGAGACTGGTGTGGCACGGGACTGGCATACCGGGAAGCAAACTATAGATAATTTTACGTAAGACGTGTAGGCGCCACCACCTTGGGCTGTTAAAGGGACTGAAGACAGATTTTTCTCGACCCAGTTTTTTACGCCGCCATAGAAAGCTCACCCTTCGTAGTGTTTGCAGCTGCAGTGGTTAATCCCACAAGCGTGTGGTTATTTTATTAGCAGTATTTTTCAATCTGAAAAGCCCCTGAACTGTACATACACGTCCTCCAGCAACTCTGTGAAGCAATAGCAATGCCGATAGCCCTCCTCGAATTATGCCCAAGGTTTTGCCTTCACAGGAGTGGGCGAAACTGTGGTTAACCACCTTCACATTAACATTTTCGACCGTTTTGGAATATAAAAAGCAGGTAGAATAAGTTTTGCGAACGCTAGTCTTCACGTAAGATCTCTTTACTGCCTCGCAAGCTAGGCGCTCGGGGCCTCCGCAATTAGTTCGGCAACGTGTCGCCGGAGGTAATCTCGGAGGCCACGAGGTGCTCTTTGTACTTTTCCAACACGTCGGCAGGTGCCGCTAGGCCCTCGGCTAACAACGTTCATGCTGCCGCTCATTAGAATCGGGTCATACGTCAAGCAAAGCTCAGTGCAAACTTATCCATATCTGCACGTTTTACGGTAAAGAAGATTATAATAGAAAGTGTGCTGTATTTCAACACTGATATAGAGACAATAGCATACACCAGTAAAAGGTCACGTGATAGGTACATGTGCACGTTCCCTTTTTTGCCACCAGTGGAGCCAAAAGTCATTTTGAGTGAAGAAATAAAAGTAGAAATCCACATTTCATGAGAAAAGCAGGGTTTGTTTTAGACAGTACAATAGACAATCCTTCTGTTAGTGGGGTTATCTCAGTTCATGTTTTGAGCGGTTGTCGGTCCCTTTAAACAAATGTTTACATATTTTTGTATATCGTGACGTGAATTGATAAGGTAGGGGAAACGTTGAATGCACCAACCCAACCATTTTTATGTGCATGCGTCCACCGCAGCACTGTTCATTTAGTTGTTAAAGACATAAAAGGGCAAGGTTACAGCCTGATATGGTGGCACCGAAACCCATCCGTCAAATAATCTATACTTGCTATGCTGTACTATACACAGCTATGCTTTCTCTGTTTTTATTAGCAAAACTAAGGCAGCCATATGCAACCTATCCTGTGTGGCCTATCAGTTATATGCCACAGAAATTGGGTTAATCCCACTACTCGCTGCTGGTCCACTAAAAATGACGGCACCGGTTAGTTCAACAAACGGGTATGTGCCATAGAAATTTGCGCAGCCTATCGGAAAACTATCATTATAAAGGGGTATGTGTCACAGAAATTGGGTGAATCCAAGAAACCCACAGGGGGGTGTAATGCAGAAGGTCTCCATCTATAGCTCTGTCAAGCAAAGAATTGGCTTTTCTCTGTCTGATCGTGCATGTCGATCGAATGGAAATCTGTTAACGTGTTTTTAACGTGATGGCGTTAAAGAGCTTGTTTCGTAAAAACTTCAGTGCCGGCGGTTCGTTGTTATAGAAAAAATCAGCGTTGACCGTGAGAGAATATTCGAGGTAGATGCAAATAAAGAAATAATGAAAGATCTTTGGTGCGAGTGGGACCGGGGATTTTAACCTGCGGCCCCTCGCTCCGAGGTGCGATGCGTTTAGTCGCTCGGCCACCGCGTATACATCCTCTAGCACACTAACGGCCAGCTATTTATATACACCATTTACCGTTGGTGGTACGCAAATCTCGGAGGGGCTTCAGCGTGGCAGAGGCTTGACTATCACCCGCGTGATGGCGCAAAGGACCCATGGGCGCTAAAGTATGGGCGCGCTTTAAATGGCATCGCCCCGCCGTATTTCGTCGCGCCACATGTATATAGGAGCCAGCTCCTATATACATGATCCAGACTTTAGCTTTCCTTGCAGCACTGTTTAGGTGTCCACCGAGAGACGAAGCCGGGCCCGTGCCCCGCCCCCCCCCCCCCCCCCCCCCCGAAATTTTTTAGGGGCGAAGCGCCTTAAAGCGGCACCCGTTCGTCCCCGTCGTAGTGCGTAACCAGTCTTAACGCTAGTACCAGATCTTGACTTCCAAGGTGGTGCCGGTGGGAGATTTCTCCTGTGCGTTGTTGAACAATAAAAAATTCGTAGCGTGCGCGTTAACTAAAAGCCGACTTCTTCTGTCTCTCGCTCCCCATTAGCAGCCATTGTTTACCTCCAAGGTAGCGCCTGGTGAGATTTCTCCTGTGCGTGATTAAACAATAAAAATTCACAGCGTACATGTAAAATTAAAGTGAGCTGCAAGTCGCCATGACTCTCATCGACCCTTTAGTATAAACCGGCCCGATCTCACGTCGTTGATGATGTACTGGGCGTGAAGCTGCGCGACGCCGCCGCCAAGATCCTGCCGTACGAGAGCTTCGCCCCACTCATCATCATTCACCCCGTGGATATGCTGTGGAATTTTTTTCTGCCATGGGATACAGAGCACAAAATGACACTCGACCACACTTACCTGCCCGGACTCCACGTCGGATCAAAACCACCTTTTTTTTTATTGCGCTAGCAATTATATGAACACTCTCGACGGGTTTCCGCCGTTGCCGTCATGTCCCGTATAAATTCTAAATTGATAACATCCCCCCCCCCCCCACGCATCGTATGTTCTACCGCGGGTAAAAGCGCGCGAGCGGAGGCGACGAACGCGGCTGAAGCTGAGACAAAATGAGCCGGCCCATCTCCGTTGCTCGAAGGGCATCACCCTGCTTGGGAGGCCTGCCATCGAAGCAGAGAGGAATGAGGCAATCACGTTTAACATTTCATCACATGATATCGTGGCCTTGTCACGTGAAGATGTCATCACATGGTCATGCGAGTTTTCCTGCCATAGAGTAGTAATGCTACTCGTTGGATGGACACCAAATTTTTCGCTTCATTTTGCACTAATAAGTACAGCACCATCATCTCCTGACATGAAAGAAACATCTATCATTCAATTCCTTGCATGCAATAGATCGTCTCTGCCTCAAAGATGTCGGTGAACTGACGCACACTGTTCTATGCACCGAGTATGTGCAACAAATACACTCTAGAAGATAAATCAAGCCCTGCAAATAAGTTTCACCTAGGGCCTACTGCTGCTCGAGTAAAAAGACAATGTGCCAAAAAAAGCACGGTACTCATACGAGAAGGAGTGCAGATTCAATACAACCAAAAATGGACAATTCCATTATTAGACATGACGTGTTCTAGATGGAATACAGCCACAAGCGTGAGGCAGCACGCAAGTTCAAAGACCAGGCTGCTGCGACTGCTTGACAAATCACCGTTTTGTACATCTTATAGTAGCACTTATGACAAAAACATCCTTCATGAAATTTTGTCCTTGCATGTTTAAAGTATTCGCTTTAGCACAAGAACTACGTCGGTGACCCTGTGATTGAATTTCACAAGGAAGGGGTCTTACTGTGCTGAGACCTGGTGCTAAATATTTATTGACCGAATAGTTTTTTCGTCTTCCGTCATTTCACCTTTTGCCACTAATGGGTCAAACACTCATTGCTAATGAACACAGATCGGCCACTCAGTAAGATGCACAACATGAAATGTAGCAAATATAAAATGAAAAATTGCAATAATATATTTTCTGGCATATAACCCGCCCCAGCATATAACTCGCACCCCTAACTTTAACTCCACACACGCACAAAAAAAAAAGCGTATAACTCTTGCATATTACCCACAGCCCACTTTTTAAGCACACTTTTCTGTTTTTTTTGGTGTGGCTTATATGCGAGAAAATACGGTATTATTCCCCCTGTTCAAGTAAACTAATTCCTTAACAAATCATATGGGTATCATGTACTGCATTGCATGTTCACCACATTTATAATTCTAACACCCTCTTTTAAATTGCACAGCGTCATGAACAATTGTAGAAAAACATGACTGACACTTGATCATGTTTAGTTGAAATGCTCTTTTTTCTTTTTATTTCTCTTTTCCACTCAGCAAACTCGAAAGAAAGAGTGCTGCCCTTGCTGCTGCAGTATTTTGTAACTGTTCGGTTTGTACAGCTTTCAGTCTTTCAGTATCAAAATATTCACTAGAGATGAACTCGACGAAATGCTGTTCCCAAAATCACTTTTGCAAGCAACACTGAGGTGACATCACAACGACAGCCCAACTTGCAAGCCTGCAGCCCACAAGGTTGCGATACAAGCAGAGACAGGGAAATTGATAAATTAAACGTCCAAATCAATACTCAATCAATGCTTCAACTGCATGACTAACCTACTGAAGCAAATAAATCCAACAGGAAATCAGGCCAGCAAGAGCATTGGGGCATTAATTGCTGTCTTTAACTGTGGTGTAGTAACTGTGACAATAATTAAAATGAATGAAAGTAGACAAAGTCACCGTTTTCAATGGTCGGATCTGAAGCCACAAACTTCAAATTGCGCGTGGGTTCGGATCCCACCGACGAAAAGGCTGATTTTTTGTCCACTTTAATTTACGTCAATTAACGTCACAATTGCTGCATTATAGTTAAAGACTACAATTAACGTCCCCTCTGCTTTTTCTGGTCTAACTGCCTGTCGGATTCATTTGGCTGTGTCTAATGAAGAAACGAGCCCCTTGAAAAAAAATTAACGAAGTGAAGTTACACGAGCAAAATTAGGCAACCTTCAGTGTCCTGCACACTGCAGGAATTAAAAGAAATGATTGGATATAAACCGGAAACAAAGTGTGACTTTATTTGCATTATGTGGCCACAGAACTTCAGCAAAGGTATGTGCACGAAAATATATGGCGAAGTAGCAGATAAGGATAAGGACAAGAATAAGGAAGCTAGCCCATCCTCACAACTTCAAGACAAAGGCGGCAAGGACACGGGTGCTCTGCATGCGCCTTACCCACTCCTCGATTTTTATCACAGTATACAGACAAAACGTGCACAAGCCAGAAAAAGACTAGAAATATCTCGTGTATACCAGAGAACCTTGAGCTTGTCTAGTTTACTACCATCGAAAAAAATGTTGAAGTGTGTCTGCAAAGTGATTTTTGTTTCAGCTTTCTATCGAACTAGCTTTCATCACACTTTTCAGCTAAAATTCATCATCGATCATCGTAATTCTCGGCCTGTTTTAGTCCACTGCCGGAAAAAGGCCTCTCCCTGTTCATTCTATCCTGTGCGAGCCGACTCCATCTTGTCCCTGTGAACTTCTCAAATTTTGTCACTCCATCTAGTTAATTCCCTGCCTTCCCCAACTACGTTTCCCATCCCTTGGTAACCACTCTGTTGCTTTTACTGTCCACCGGTTGTCTGTTCTACGCCTTACGTGGCCAGCCCAGGTTCATTTCGTTCGCTTGATGTCAACTAGAATATTTGCAACCCCTGTTTTTTTTCCTGACACATTCTGCCGTCCTCCGATCTTTTAGTATTATTCCTATCATTTCACATTCCAGTGCATGCTGCGTGGTCCTCAACTTTTAATTAATTTCCAAAAAATAGAATGAGGAGCACCATTTTTACTATTTCTTTTTTCTGACAACTAGAAAGCTAAGCCTAGAGTACCTTGCACTACACCCACTTCAAAGTTTTTCATTTACATAAAATGCTCATCACGCACTGCATTTTTTTTAACCTAGCCATATCTAACTGCAGCTCACTTTTCATATCCTCCATGAACTACGTAACTACGGCAGTTAGAATCACAAAAAAGCTTTGCACGCTTCTACATGTAGTAGGTAGTTAACACGAAGGTGCGTGGGAGCATACGTTTAGGCGTTGATGTGACCGCGTTTTTCTGCACTACCAATTCAGTGCAGCGTGAAGAAAGAAAGTTGACACTTCAATGCACTCAAACACAGACTCTTGCAACACCTCATGCAGCACTGTCCAGAACTAGTGTAGAAGAATCTATGCAATGTGTAACAAATGACGTGTGCCAGCATGAAAAATTAGAATCTGCGTAGCTTGCACATAGCTGCAAGTTGACGAGACAGCGCCGTATTGCTGACTACATTAGGACCCGAGCTACGCAAGATGAAGTTACATGCAATATTACAGCACTTGAATACTTCTGTTTGGCACTTAAATAAATACAAGGTGTACCAGCAGGTGACCTACTATGAGCCTGGAATGTCACGATTTCTGTACAAATTCCTCGACAATCTCACTTTCCTAGGTGTACATGGATGATAGACACGTGCTGCTATCACCGGTGACTGCTCTCTCGATGCTCTAGCATAAAAAAAAAAGTTGGACGTCAACCCTGGTTCCAGGCTTTGTCAGCCACGCATAGTGTCACTCCTGTGGTCACAAAAGCCATGCCAGTGTACGTGCCTGTAAATAAAGAGAACATGCGTTGGAACACGACGTAAGGAAGTGCAAGATGCTTTCGGCTTTTGTGTGCGAACCAGAGAGATCGGTGTAGACCAGCAGCTCTCGAACATTTAACCGTTGAAGACCTCTGCGGAACCCATGATGAACAAGCCACATTTTATGAAAGATTGTGCACAGAAGGTTGGTCACGGTGTAGAGGGTTACTAGCATCGTTCTAATGTGCTTCAGTCGCAGTGCCTACATTGCTCACTGTCAGTGATCATATGAGAAAGCTGTGTTCTTTATTTTTTGTTTATTTTTATTTTTCTTTATCCCTTTTTTTATTTTTTTGAAAGCTAATAAACTCTGTTACTACATAGAGTCAAACCAGCCGGGCAATGCTGTGAACACGTTCCAATTATGCATCACTTTCAGCGTAGAAAGTCACAGTCTTCACTCTACACATATAGCGATACTCACGAGCGCTGGTGGTCGTTTCACCCAGAATGCGCCCAGCCAAGGTAACGAAGATGAAGTTGAGAGAATTGGTTAATGGCACTGCCAAGGACAAGTCTGAAAGGAATGTATGACGAAATTGCCATTTAGGTGATCACTGTGGTAGAATGCTACGCAATGCACTTAAAGGAGTCATGAACCACTTTTCTACGTAATCACCGAATGGCCTCAGTATCGAAATTCATTGCCTCACGAATCGATTGCCACAGAACCTTTTCCGTGCAAATTGAATAAGGACGAAAAAAACAAAACAACAGGACGGGCATCTCTCCTGTTGTTTCATGAGTTCTTTATCCTCGTTCAATTTTGCAGTGAAAAGTTCCTTCAGTTATGAACCAATACCAACAAGCTCAAACCAAGATACCCCCGAAGTGCTGAACTCATCCTCAAAGTTCTTATTAATGCTCGAGCAGCACTACTCGATGAAGGTGAATGAAAGGAGGTAACTTGACAGAATATATCAATCAACCTGCCAACCTAATTGACGATTAAAAGTGAGCTGAAAGCACAACAGACACACAACAGCTTCTCATCTTCAATTGTGTACCAACTGGCCCAACTCTCAACATTGTTGCCCACCTGTTTGTTATCTCGCTAAAGCATTGTTAAAAATTTGAACCAACTTGTCCGCCTATCTGCTATCCACTTTCTCAAAGCCAGAATGAATGATAGATATACTCCGTTTCATACATCAGGTGCAATGCTTTGGAAGCTAGCGAGGCTTCTTACGGTAGACACATTCGCACCAAGAAATAGTTGTGTGATTGTACCACCTGTGATATGATTTTTTTTTTTTTTGCTTTTAGACTGAGTAATAAATGAAGGTGCTTTGTGTTTAGAACTAAACAAACCCTGTTATTTATACAGTTGTCAATAGGTTGTTCTGGATCTCTTTGTTTTCGTATTGTGGCCTCCGGGATCAGTTACGGAAGTGTGTAGCTGAAGCCAATCGCAGAGGCTACGTTTGAAACAATGAAGTCTCGCGTGGACTTACACATTTTGCTGACTGAACTTAGCACATAGTTTCCACAGCATAGCACCTGATCCATGAAACGGAGTAAGCTCTCAGAAGCAAGACGAGAGAACAAACTTCACGTGTAGAAGAAGTCAGTAAATCTCACCACTGACCTGCAGACCCAAGGGCCAGAGCATAAATTGCAGACCCACTCTGGTTTATTAGGAATGGCATCACGTACTGAAAAGACATCGAAAATGATAAGCATGTTACACTCGTTAGCAACAAGCTGAATGAGGCAATCGAAGGTTTAGGCGGTGGTCACCATCGCGGACTGGATATTGCGCAAACTGTGCAAGCACCGGATTCATGATTGCAAGCTACAATGATTGCACAGGTCTCAGAACAACGTTCCAGAACAAAAAGAAGAATGGTCCCCTCACAAGACAAACTAAAGTGTGACCAGTGACTAAGCACTCCACTGTCTGAAACAGGCCTTAAAGACACTAGAAGCAGACCTAACCATAGGCATGCGCAGAGGGGGGCAGGGGGGTGGTCGCCCCCCCCTTCCTAGTCACCTAAGAAGAGGAGGGCGCAAAGTCTGCCCCATACATTGATTTAATAGGGAGGGGGGCACCACAAACCTTCGCCCCCCCCACGAAGGGGAACGCGGCACACGCCTATGGACCTAACCATAATATTCACCTTTCTATCATTGCCAGAAATGTTTCCAGCAACTTTAGGGTTTCAGTGGACCATAGATACAGTGATCCCATCAGTAAGCATTAAATTCGTTGTTAACTGACAAATATCCCAGTGTTATTCTTCCGTTATCTTTGTGTATTATGAAGAGGAACACAATCAATCTTTACTTAAAAAGTGACAATACTACTTTGAGCTTTTAACACAAAGTTTGCTGTTTGGGCAAGCTGTCGTCCCACAACAGCAGCATGAATTATTGTGACGTATAAAGAAAAAAACACACACACACACACTCCCAACTGTGTATTTCACGGCGTTCTATCTGATTGTTTCTGATCAGACAGAAGGCCACGAAACAGACAGTTGGAAGCTGAGTGCTCTCCTGTCTCTTCATGTGTGTCATGTTTTTCTTTTTCTTTTTATGAGTCACACTAATTCAAGCTGCTATTGAGTGTCTAAGCACTTACAGTACCTTAGCAAACCAAGGAGGCCCACACTCTGGAATAAACACAAGTGCTATCCTTTAGCATGACCATACGCTCTGCAAGGGTGCATTTAGTTGCCATAGGTCACCAAGCCCAGTGACATGTAAGTTTCATTGTACAAGCTCAACCTGCGCATATCTCCAATCACAAAGCATAAAGCCGAGATGGCGAGAAATTGTGGAACTAACATAAACCGTGCACATACTAAACATTCTGACCTGGTTTGTTTGTTGAGTAGTTGCAGCAAACACTAGATGTATGGAAAGAAAGAAACACGAGGTTACTGCTGACTGACAACTGATGTTTTATTGGAACCCTCGGCACAATATATAGGTGCAACTATCTGCAGTTTTAAAACTGGTGGTCACAAAGATTTAAAAAAATGTTTAACCATGTTAAATAGAGTGGGGCTCTTGTCATGTAGGCAGTCAGGAGGAGGAGGAGAAGAAAAACGGAAAGACAGGGAGGTTAGCCAGTTCTCAGACGGGCTGGCTACCCTGTGCTGGGGAAAGGGGAAGGGGGAGTGAAAGGCAATAGAAAAGAGACGTTACAAAAATAAGAGGAAGAAGAAGAAGAAAAAAAAGAAAAAAAAGATACGATAAACGACACTGCTTAAAGTCTGTCTATGAGACTAGTATTGCGCAAAAAGCGCAACAACGCTTTCAAAGCTTTCCGTGCCGAGGACAGTTTCGGCCAGTATCCTAAGATCTTTTCCTCCGACGGTGGACAATTGTCGAGTCTATCAAACACTTTGGACAGTTCTTCTCTTTGTGCACTGAAGCGAGGACACTCACAGAAAAGACGGGCGATTGTCTCCTCGCAGCTACAGTTATCACATGTCGGGCTGCTGGCCATTCCAATTCGAAATGAGTAGGCCTTCGTGAAGGCCACCCCGAGCCACAGGCGGCACAGGAGCGTCTCCTCAGCTCTAGTTATTCTCGATGGAAGACGGAGCTGTAGATTCGGGTCCAAGTTGTGAAGACGGGCGTTAGTAAATTCTGTCGAGTTCCACTGTGCCAGTGTCAGTTCACGTGCAAGTGAACGAAGCCTTGTTGCGGCGTCCGTTCTTGACAGCGGTATAGCTGCACAATGGAAAGCATCATGGGCAGATCAGGCGGCTTCATCAGCACGGTCATTTCCGTAGATACCGCAATGGCCCGGTATCCACTGATAGGTTATGCTGTGCTGCTTCTCAATGGCGCGGTGATAAAGCAGTCTTATCTCAGCGACTAACTGTTCATTTGGTCCATGACGATAAGGTGACATAATGCACTGGAGGGCTGCATTGGAGTCGGAGAAGACTGACCACGCCTGTGGCGGCTCTTCAACTACGAACTCTAGAGCAGCACGGATGGCGGTGAGTTCTGCAGCCGTCGATGATGTCAAATGCGACGTCTTGAACTTTATGGTGACGGATTTCTCGCGTATAACCACTGCCCCTGCTGAGCTTGTAGAAGAAACTGAACCGTCAGTGTAACTGTGAAGGTGTCCACTGTGTTTTTCATGCAGGAACACTAGAGTGGCTTGTTGTAGGGCCAGATATGACGACTGTTTTTTCTTTTGTATACCGGGAATGGTTATCAGGGCTTCCAGTGGATGTAGACACCACAACGGCAACGGCGGTCTTGCTGCGTGCGTGAAGTTCGTGGGAATCACTGCGCGATGCGAAGCAATAATACCGCTGAACGCAGAGTGTGGCCTAGCAGCTGGAAGTGAGGCGAGGTGGTGTGATGGAATCCGGGCGGCATGTCTTATGTGCATTCTTAAAGTATTGACGCGAATGTATGTTGTGATCGGGTAATCACGAGCGATGACGACAGTCGCTGCTGAGAACGCGCATCTCGGAAGCCCAAGGCTCAGTGCTTGTGCTTGAATCGACAGGAGTACGCGTACGTTTGTTCTTTGGGTCCTGCCCAGTACAGGTAAACTGTAGCGCATGAAGCCGAGGAAAAGAGCAGTATACAGTTGAAGCATCGCTCGTACAGATGCACCCCACGATTTTCGCGCAAGAAACCTTAGGACGTGTGTGATCATGGCGAGTTTCTTTTTCATGTAGGCGATCTGGGGGCTCCAGGACAAGTCGCGATCTATGATTACTCCCAGGAAACGGTGGGTCTTCACATAGCTGGTAGTGCGCCCATTGATTTTGATGACGTATGGGGTCATTACCTTGCGCATAAACGCAACCAGTGAGCATTTCTCAGACGACAGTTCCAGTCCCCGTCCTTGGAGGTAGTTTGCCGTCAGTGTAGCCGCTCGCTGAAGCCTGGCTCGTACGTGTAGACGTGTGACCCCTGATGCCCAGATGCAGATGTCGTCTGCGTATATTGACAGATGCACAGACCGCGGAAGAACCTCAACAAGACTGATGAGCGCAAGGTTAAAGAGTATGGGGCTCAGGACTCCACCTTGAGGTACGCCGCGACAAGTACAATGTTGCGTTGTTGTACCACTTTTTGTCTGAACAAAGAAGGTTCTGTCCTTCAAATAGCTGTAAATCCAGTGATAGACGCGGCCCCCGATCCAATGTTACCCAAGGCGTCCAGAATGGCTTCATGCAATACATTGTCATATGAGCCTTTCACGTCCAAGAACATTGCCACAGATAATCTCTTTAGGCTTTTTTGTTGCTGTACCGACATGACAAGGTCAATAACATTATCTATAGAAGACCGTCCACGCCGAAAGCAAGTCATAGCATCAGGGTATATGTCGTTGTGCTCCAGGTACCACTCTATGCGAGTCAGTATCATCCTCTCCATCACCTTTCCAAAACAGCTGGCAAGCGCGATGGGGCGATAGGAGGCCAAGTCCAGAGGAGATTTACGTGGTTTGAGCAGGGGGACAAGGCGGGGACAATCCGTTGCACCACGAGCCGTTGTATACAGCTAGGAGTGTATGCCAAGCTGCTTTACCGAGGTTACAAAGGGCGATGTAGGTGAAGGCAGTCAATTTGCTTCTGAGATAATGCCACTGACGGAGCGCTGATGCAAACTGTGCCTTTCGTTTTTATGACGATCGCCTCGATAATTACACAAGTGTCCGTGTTGCTTCTTTTAGCAATCACTTCAGCGCTGTCGAAGAGAGCTTGGCACCCACAATTCCAAAAATGGGCTGAAAGGTGGCCTTTGACTGCGCATGCTTGGACACTGTTTGCAAGTTCTCTTGCCCTATCGTTCATGCAGCGCCCTCTCTGCCCTATGTACACAGAGTCACAGGACAGTGGTATGCTGTATACTACACCTCTGGTTTGTTTGCTTCAACCAGTGGTGTAGGGTGGTACACTGGGCACATGCAGTGCCTGTTTATTAACATGCCTGTGTCCTTTGCCTTCTGTGTGCACGGTGCATTTAAAACGTGAACTCATGCTGCTGTGGCTGTGTCCATTCAAGCACTGGTCATGCTAACCACTACTCTACTATGCGGCTTCGGCTCTTGGGAATTTGCACACCATGCAGCCTTTGCAAGGGGTGGCGAATGTGCACATATTTCGAAGGTTGCGGATGACGGCAATCTCGTGTGCACAGCAAATGACAACGCAGACTCGAGAAGATCACATTATTTCCTGTTTTAGCTCGATGCTGTCATAGCAGCCGAGTTTTATGTTGATGAATCACTCCCAGTCTAATGAATGTCAATTCAGTTCTATGGAAGCCTGAAAGGTGGAGGACATTTATGAAAGGAAAAAAAAATTAGCCACCTGTTTGTAGCACAATGCTACAACACAATTTGTACAAATTTCACAGAAAGAAAGCTTCCCAGTTGATGAAAAAGCCATCGTGGTCTTGCCTAAGGATTGCATTTTTTTTTACAAGAATGGGTCCACCTTCCCCATGTTTGATCAAACAGTTATTCCCCGGTGTGTGTTTGTGCTTCCACAGTTGTTATGCCAATCAACCAAACACGGCTTGGCTCGACCTTGACCAAACTATTTCTGTGTGCTGTGTATGACACCATGACAACCGTCAGTGCATGAACAGAACAACAAAAGCTATATACATAACATATAATTCTTCTTCTTTCCTGTGACGCTTAAAATGCCTGCCCTGAGTCAAAAGGGATTTGGAACACATTACTTACTCACTAACTAACTTTCCAGTTATTGTGATTCCTAGATAATGTCACAATAATAATGTGCTAACCAACAACATGTATGTATCTTCCATGTAAACATTCCCACACCATTAAAACTATTCAAGCAGCGCCAATCTTATCTAAGGACGTATGAGAGCCCCAAACATCTGTTCTTTCACGTGTGCTCTAGCTGAAATGTCAGGTAAGCAATCAAGACCTTTTTACCTGCGGCCTGGTGGCGAGAAACTTCACTTCAGCGAGCCACTGGCTCAGTGCTCCATCGCGTTTGATATCCTCCACGCCTTTGCCTCCTCTACGCAGGAGTGGAGCTGAGAAACCCCACAGGGCGGCCACCGCCACTAGCCACAGTATTTGGACTGCAAAAACAAGAACAAAGGCGGTAACTAGGTGCGCTGCCTTAGGAAAGCGAAGTCGCACACAACAGTTATTCGAATGCAAATAGCACGCAAACGATGATGTCATGCCAGCGCTTTGGTGAAGCTAATTGCCCATGTTTATCGCCTTCGTTTCTACAGTTACAGCAAGTCAAAACACAACATAATTGTTGGGGTTTTACGTGCCAAAATCACGATATGAATATGAGGGACGCACCCGTGGTCCTTCAACGTGCACCTAAATCCAAATACAGGGGCCTCTAGCATTTCGCCTCCGCCGAAATGCGGCCGCCGCGGCCGGGATGCGATCCTGCGACCTTTGGGTCAGCAGTCAGGCAATATGACCACTAGAGCACCGGCAAGTCAAAACAGTTCTGAGTCTATCAGCATCAGTGCAGTGTATGACAGCGAAACTTCATAGGTGACAAGTGTGGGCGCGATGTAGAGGATAGATGGATGCAGTAAATGAACCGTGAGGCGTGGAATAGAATACAAGAGGCACACGTAGCATTATAGCTGGAACTTGCTTTAGGATTACACTGTCGTGCACATGCAAAGTAACGGGATTAACAGAGATGACATACCAGGGTCAAGCATCTCGACAGCGCTTAATTACCGCGCAGCACAATTACCGAATGTTCACTGAAACGCCCGGCAATTATACGACAGCGCGTTTAAATAAAGACTTCATTAATCCACGAAACACACGAGTTCTTTGAGGCCCTTCAGAGTGCTCTTTTACGATTGCCACCATTTGTGCAGTCGCAGTTGCCATGGTTATGAAAGCGGTGTTTTAAACATGGCGACCACGACGTGTTCGGCCATGGTTCGGCGCTTGCTGTGTACATGGCCTTTGAGATAAGTGACTGGTATCTAAATAATCGGGCATTATCTTTTTAAATGCTATGAGTATTACGCATTACCACGTATTTTCAGTAGTCGCAAAATTTACTATAGTAAAGGTATGTAGGTCGCTTATAAGAACTCGCCTTCGCTTATCGCAACTCGCGCTGCAGCAGCAAAAACGAACGCCAGCGTCAGCATCAGCGCGAGCCGGTGTCCAAGATGGTAGCCCACATAAAGCATTTCCTCGATTTCCTAAATGTTCCTGCGGAGAGCTTAAATATCCAGTTCAAAGAGCAGGTGAGCGACAGTTCGATCCGCCAACTCCGATCGGCGTTTCAAACCTCCAGCGTCGACATACGACGTTAGCGTAATACTGAACGGTGTTTGTCGTGTGTGTTTACGTGTTCATGACTGCTGTTTCTTTCACGCAGAACTTTCGCATCAGCGGCCCGCTTTGTTTGATCGCGCTGTCAATTCTGTATGAAGTGCGCGATAGATTGATCGCAGGGATGTTCAAATAGACAGCGTCGTAAACGAACCCCGCTGTGCATCCGTAACCTCGGGGTCTTCATTCATTGTTTTTGTTGTGTTATAGTTGACTCGTGTCATGGCCGAAAGTAAACCAGCTCCACGTAGACGGAGGCGCACTTCGCGGAAAGCGTAGCAACGTTTCCGACGTCGTAGTTTTGCGAAAGCTGCGTCGAAGTATGCTCCGGATTACGACGTACTCGGGTTGCGCTGGTTTTCAGGTGTGCGTACGGGAGATGTGACCTTGGGTTGTAGTTTAACGGCACCGGTAGCTCTTGAGACGGATGTATGTGTTATGCTCGAGTTTTGCCGCGTGGCGCAAAAAGAAAACTATCATCATCATGAATCCACACGCGCTCTCATCGTCCTCTTCTGCATCGCTACCGGAACACGTACGCCGATTTGTCCGGAGCGGGATGCAATACACTCAAACCTCATTGTAATGAAGTTACATCTTACATGAAAATACCTTCGTTATATCCGAAAATTCGTTATAGACGTCTATTGCTGACACTATGTATTGCAAGACTATTCTTCACTTACTTCGTTATAACCGATATTTCGTTATATCCGTGTTCGTTATATCGAGGTTTCAGTGTAACTGTGATGGGCGAGAGAACTAGTACAGAGAGGGAGAAAGGAAGAGAACGAGAGAAATAGAGAGAAGTAACTGAAGCAAAGGGAGAAAAAGATAGAAGGCGAGAGAACGACTAGAGAGAGAGAGAATGAGAAAAACAGAGGGAGAGAGAGGTGCCCACCAGCTTTGCTGTGACCCAGCATTGCGCAACTTAGGGCAAGCTGGGCTATTTTGTTTGTTTGTTGTTTAACGTCCCCATGAAAACGTGCAGGTCCCCACGGTGAAGGTAGACTCTGGGATTGAACTAACAGGATGTGCGCCGATCGGACGCTACATCGCAGAGCAGTCTGAAAAAGGACGGGCCGTACTCGGTAAGGTGTTTTCACTTCCGTCGAGTTTCGAGTATGAAGAGCGGCGTTAAATTACGCCTCCATGAGTTGTGGCAGATGTGGCTTCCTGCTTTTATTTGGTGTTTTACGATGCAGTAGTTCAGTCGGGTGCCCAATCTTAAAGAAGGTAAAGCTAAACGAGCAGGAGTTAGACTGAAAGAATTACCATCTTACAAACTTGATTTGGGATCATGAACCAACTAACTCGCATCGCAGTCCTGTTAAGCTTACAAACACTCGTAATTCAAATCAATTTTACTGCAGAGTGATGAAAGATTTGTTCATTGCATTTCATACTCTCACAAGAGTAGCCGTAGACATGGAGCTAACAAATCTGCACTCTTCAAAAATAATGCTCAGTACGAATGTTGTTAAGCTGCTTAAAACCACTTTGTGAGACGTAGGCCATATTATTCATGTCATACTGTTATCACACTGTGGGAGCATAGTGAAGTGACTCACTTTCTCTGTTAATATTTGCCCCCAATGTCTCCACAAAACGGGGCTATGATAGCATGGTTATGCTAGTTTTACACATTGCCATAAAGCAAACAAGAATAACTTTACTGGGACGTGTGTTGCTTCAGATCCAATGTTTCAGGTTTCATTATTAGGAGTGTTTGCAACATTTCCATGACCTCCACGTTTCTGCACGTGGATACACTAAAAAGTCGCATTTGAATAGGTGACTGAAGAAGACACCAAAGCAGTTCTTTAAAACTCTATATTAATTCATTTTGTGGAAAGATCTTGACTACTGCAAGCAAGGAGGTTGAAACAAACTTCTGGAGTGGAGGCGGCGCGCCGCCGCTGAAGCCGACGACCGCCATATTCCTCCAGGCAGAAAACGTGTGGGTGGTCGCTTGGGCCCACGCGGAAGTTCCACAGATGGAGAATTTCTCCACTGCTCTGGTGACAAGCGAGTGTTGTGGATGTATCATTTTTTAGACTGCGATCCACAAAATAACCACATTTGCAATTTGTCGAAGATTGCCAAGCTGTATATAAAAAATGCCGGGCCTGCTCGGAGCGCGCAGCACAGTCACAGCGAAAGCTGGAAGAGCGGCCTTTCTAGAGCCCGTTCTAAGCTCTCTTGGGGAAACTAATACAAGCACACTTGCAAGGTACCCACTACGCCGCAAATCATAATTTTTGTGAAGTAGGAAAGCAATCACTATACGATTATTCGTTTTTCTGCGGATAAGTGAGGTACCCGCTACACATCTGTAAGGCATTATGTGAACTTTGTTGATGCTGCCTGTGGCTGATGACGAAGAATTATGGCTGAGCCTTTTGTAATGGATTTGAAGCAATTAACGACCGGTCACTCGTTGTGCAATTAGCATTGTGTGACGTCTGGTCATTATTTTACTCTTCTGACACGCTATATTACACATTTTACGCGATTCCTTGCCCGACATGACGCCTGTAAGGATGTTTTCGCAAAGGAGGTCCAGTCACTAACGTGGCTCTGTGTAGAATACTCGACTGCCACGCAGAGGACCCGGGTTCAAATCCCATCTGAGCCTGTTTATTTTTATTTATTTCATTTTTTCCTATTTCGCACGATAATGGTTACGGATACCGGCGGCGGTGGTGGACAACTACCTTACTGCTGTTGTGATCTGATAACAGCTTTTGCTGTAAAATCAGGCTTCAACACATTTCAAAAGAAGTCAACCGGAAAAAAAATTCGGCAGATCTCATGCGTTGTGGGAATCTGTTTCCTGCGAACCAGTCAGCGAGTACTTTTATGCTGTATTTTATGGCTTTGAGCCAAGCATTACGAGTTCGAGTTCAAGCCAAGCATTACGAGGATCAACGTGTTTTTGTAAGTGTAGTAGCTGTGTGGACATCGTGGACTTACCAGGCACGTCGACAACACTGGCGTTTAAAGGGCAACTTTATGGTGCGACGTAACGTCGGCCCTCACGTTAGAGTACATACGTCAGTATTATTGAAACTAAGTGTACCTTATAGTGCAACCATGTGGATATCATACGTACTTTCTTTAATGTATTCCTGTGGGGTCGAGCAATGCTTCAATATAGCTTGCTGAATCATAGGAATGAAATTTAATGTTTATTATACTGCTATAAAAGCGGAGCCAACACTGAAACCACAGACGTTAATCTGATATGAAGCCTGTATCGTAGGAGTACATACGTACTGTGTATTGCTTTTTTGCAAAATTAGATAGCCAGCACCACAACCACACTTGACGTTGCACCGACATTGCGCCCTGCATAGGCTGTTTTTCCAAACCAGTCTATATACCTGACGTGCCTCTGTGGTAGAATACTTGATTGCCACGCAGAATGCTTGGGTTCGATTCCTGCTGTGATCCTAATATTTATTCTTTCCGTCCGTCAGGTCAACGCTGCCAATGTTGGTTTTTCTTAACACACTTGCATTTAAATTACTAATGTCTGTTCTCGCCGTTCCTAGGTAGATATAAACTGTCATATCACCTGTGGCACATAACCGTACACCGCGGCCCGTGGTGAACGGGTATGTGCCACACTTGTCTGCTGGAGAGGGTTTAACGACCTACGCGACAGGATTCAACGTTATTCATGTCATGACCCGACGGTCATACTCGTCAAATCCTCTTACCCTCCCATGCCGATTTTGGTCTACACCAAGTTAAGGAGGCTATCATGAGAGCACCCAGGCGTAGGCGGCTAGGTAGACAGATTCGTAGATAGAAACTAGAGCACTGCACGGGCCGATTTTTCCGGGCCCGGCCCGAAAACGCCATGTTCCGGCCCGCCCGAGCCCGGCCCGGTGTTCTTAAATGTGGCCCGTACCCGGCCCGGGCCCGAAAGGTTTGGGCCCGGCCCGTTTCAGCTACTTATGCCTTAAGCATAAAGGAGACACGGTCCAACCTTCGGTGATTGTGAAGATACCTGCCGCACACCAGATATTATCTAGAGATTGTTTAAGGAACTTCTTTCAGTGTCACGACTTTCACTGGTACGTGTATACTTTCTGATAATTACGCCCGTACACTCTTGCGAATAATTGCAGGGCAATATAAAATATAATTGGAGTCATAGCTGGCTGTTTCATGTACGCACGCAGTGCTAACCACGCAATCTTATTTTTGCATTTCCAAGAACGACTACAAAATACCTCCATAAAGTGGGAAAAAATAAACATGGCAGACATTTTTAGTTTGAGTCTACATCAACTGCATACGAGCGAGGGATGTTGAGTAATAGAACAAGTCTCCTGCAAACTTCATCTATTGCACAATGCAATGAAAAAAGAAAACGTGCTCTAGCTGTTTCTGGGAGGAATACACCAGGCTGGGCAGCGTTACATAAAGCTGCCGTGTTGACTCCTCGGCAGGAAACTGCACCCACGTACACTATGTTTTCGTGTTCAAAACAAGAAGGTTCTTCGTCCCACCCTTCTTCCCCGAGTCACCACCACTGCAGTGCCATAGATCTGTCAAAGCGAGGCACACCCGTTAGCGAGCGAGCCACCGTCCTCGCTGTTCCCAGAAGGTGGCCGTCTCGTCGTCTTCGTGTGACCACCTTCGATCTTTGAAAATGTTACGCCTTAAAGCAAGACCGGACTAAGGGATTCCACACCAACTGTCTATTAGAGCGCCAAGTGAACACATCTTATATACACTAATCTAGGCACTTTACCGTTCCTTACACGGTGCCCAAGAACGTCTTTCACTCACTATAACAGAGGAAACTTATATTAGGCGTTTCTTGAAATTACGTGTAGCATACCGATGGAGCAAAATTGTAGACGTCTTGTACTGTGCAATTTCTGTGCACGCCAATGTACTCCAGGTGGTTTAAATTACCCGGAGACCTCAACAACGGCGTCTCATATAGCCTTGGTCACTTCGGAGAGTTAAACCCCACAAAACAACAAAAACAAAGCCAAACAACGTACACACGCAATCATACAGATACGTATGAGACCCTGGCCTAATACGGGCCTGGCTCAGGCCCGAGCCCAACCCAAGCCCGAGCCCGACCCGAGCCCGAAGATCACGGGCCTGAGCACAGCCCGGGCCCGATCCAACTATCCCTTACCCGGCCCGGCCCGGGCTTTCGGGCCGGTCCGGCCCCGTGCAGTGCTCTAATAGAAACGCTGAATGTGCCAAAGGTTCACTAAGAAATGCTTCGCATTTAAAACTCCAAGAGTGGAGTAAGAACGTAGCTGACAAGGACTGCTATTTTTAAAACTTTGTAGACGAGCGTAAAGAAGAGCTGCAGCAAGCTAGTCAATTAATCTGCTTTCGTATCTCTTATTTTGCTGTGTTTACTTTTTAAGGGCACGTGTTTCATATGGTTAGTTTCCTGATTGTCTGCATTATGCGTAAACAAGAGCTGCAGCAAACTGGTCAAATGGTCTGCTTTTGTATCTTTTCTTTGCTGTGTTTAGTTTTAAGGGCGCGTGTTTCGTACGGTTAGTTTCATGACTGTCTGCATTATGATGCATTTTGAAGTTATCGTGAATTTGTTGCTTTATCGATTCATGTGTAAACCACATTGTACATGCTTCTTTCTTCTTTGAAATTGTATAAAAGCCGGGGATGAATAAAATCTTATGTACCACTTATTAACACCACCATGTGCTTCATTTTGGAAAGAAAAAATTTGGCCAAATAAGTGACATTATCTGTCCAGTTCTCGTGCTGAAACGCCTCTGTGAAAGCTCACAGTTACGCTGCCTGCGCTGCCTCTTGCCTGGAGCAAGATGGCTGCCAACCAGTTTCCCAGGCTTCACCCGCTCGCGTGGCGCGTATAGGGGACCTCCACTCCAGAAGTTTTTTTTTTAACCTCCTTGACTGCAAGTCATATGAGAGACCTGACTTCTTTTTTAACCATTACTGCAACCACAGTGCCAATTATGTAAGTGTTAAGCACTGGTTTTGAAATATTTTCTCGGATCAGGGTATAGCAAATCTTCTCAAAACTTGACGAGCTCAGTCTCATTATTTCAGAGTGCATTGTGAATTTACTTTTACCAACGAAGACTTGCTAGGAGACAACCTTAAAGGGGTACTGACACAAAAATTTTGGCCTCGCGGTTTTTTGCTGCAATGTGTTGCTGGGGCCTGTAGTCATAACACGGCACATCGTTTGCTGCAGCGCGCGACAGATAATTAATTACAGGCTCCTCATTACCGACCAGTGTCAGTTTCGGTTCAAAAACGACAAGCCTCCGGGTGCAACTATCACCACCTAGCGGCTGCAGCGCTCGATCACGTCAGCACACAGAAGTGTGACGTCACTTCCGCGCTGTTCGCAGTCGTCTCCTCGCATTCGCACGCTTGCCGCACGTGCTGCGCAATGACGTCGCCATCATCGTCCTCGTTATCGTCGTCCTCCTCATCGTCGTCTGTTGGCGACCGATTTCCTTGAGACACCAACAGCGCAGCGGCGAGCAACGCTTATAGATCCAGGTCAGTTGCAAAACTGAGCGATGTTGCGCGGCGCTGCCGCTATCAGCGACAGATGTGGCGCTGCTGTCGCAACAGGATTCACTCACTCCACTCTCTTCAGCCAGCGGTGAATGTTGCGGTGCATTAGTATCAGTGGAGGCTGCTTTCTGCGTGAACAGTTTTACGCTTTCCGGACTGTCCCGACTTTTCATACAGCGTCCTGAGTCATCCCTGTCGGGACGCTATAGTAATGTCCGGATTTATTCGGGTGTCTTGCGTGTCTCACCATGCCGACCATATTGTTGTTCCCGGCTGTACGGCGGTTACAGGAAATCCGAGACATCACGACGTTTCTTTTGTGCCTAGGGTCACTAACTCTTCAATGAAGGGAGGCGGGGTAAACTAACATAGGGAGCCAGCGAATTCAGTTTTCTTAATTGCGGTATTGGCGCCTCTTGAAGTTGTAATTCAGCTAGCCTACGTGCTGCTCGCAACATTTCCTCTTGCTGAGAGGTGTACTCGTAAAATTGTCGCGCTTCATGCCGAAATCAGCCAAAGGTATTTAAAGACCTTCGAATCCACCGCTACCACCCAACATTGCTTCGTGCGTGCTATTCGTCAGAACATCGTGTTCTGGAACGTGACGTGCATTGTCGGGTGTGCGTTGGATCACATAAAAATTTTAACTGGATGGTCCCGAATAAATCCCGGACATATAGCTGTCCCGACAGGGACGACTGCAGGACGCTGCATGAAAAGTCGGGACAGTCCCGCGAAGTCCTGAGACGGCTGGTAACCCTATTTGTGCCCCGCGTGATCCGGACCAGCGAAAAGAGCGTATGCTTGGCATGTGGTCTTTCATGTTTCACTTTTTGAGCGCACAATTGAACAAAGACGAAAAGCGACGCGGACACAGCGCTTGGCGTCCGCGTCGCTTTTCGTCCTTGTTCAATTGTGCGCTCAAAAAGTGAAACATGAAACGAACCAGCGAGTGGCAGTGGGATCACGCCATTCCTCGTGAGGATAAGAAACTGACCGACACATCACGTATGTGTGCATGATATGCACCTTCACGAGGAAGACATCCTGAAGACTTTCACTCACATGGTTTATGGTAAGAATTAAGGCTGAAATCGCCAGCGGAAAGGAGCCTCGGGAAGGATGCGTTCCAACGATATTCCCGAACTTGCCTTGATTTGAGTGATTCTAAAAATTGCGCTGTAAATAATATTTTACACTAATTGGAGCTGTTTTGATAAGGTTTAATGCTTCAGACTGCAAATAAATCGTGCCGTTTGTGTGCATCACACTATACATGCCATATCTCAAAAATCGTTTCACTGCATGGCGTGCGTACGTAAATAATAGATATTTTTTTTTTCTGTAGCAGGACTGAAAGTGTGGCGTGCGGCAATTTTACCGCTCAATGATTGCGAATAACGACAGCCGCGATACAGAGTGAAAACGCCTCACTTCAAAAAATATAAAGTGAAGAACTATCGGAAAGAAAACAGCGCAAAAAAGACGGACAACCACAAAAAGGAATGCACAAACAACAGCGCTGACTTACAACAAAGATTTATTCGTTAACACCGCGCAATACTTGCACAGTCCAAAACGAAAAGATGGAAGTACCAACACGCCCAAACATTCACTTTAGCTAAGAATTACGCTATGGGAATGCGTCATATAGTTAATTTCTTATAGGGTAATGGAAAGACTCGTATGTTAGGCTATCGAGCATCAGTTATCGTGGGCAGTCTAGAAAGCCATAGCTTTACTGACTTTGCCTTACTGCTGCTAAATATTACTCAGGTTTACGCTGCAGCGGCAGCGCAACGAAAAATCTCGATAATATACAGTCGGCGATGTAAACAACGAAGCCCATTCTGAACGTCTGACTCGGCGTCTTGCCACGCGGGCCGCTACGCGTTTTCGTCTGCTAGCGGAAGCTTGTTGCGCCGCCAGCGCCACCAAACCGGAAGCTGCCCTGGCGCCGCTCGACGGGTTGGCTGACGCGGGGAGTTTCGCAGCTTACCTGGTTCTATAAACGTTGACTCGGCTGAAGCGTCACTCCTCGCTCTTTCTCTCTCTCTCTCTCTCTCTCTCATTTCCTTCCTCTTATCCCCCACTCCCCTTCCCTGTGCAGGGTAGCAACCGGACGTTCGCCTGGTTTACTCCCGCTTTTCATTTTCCTCCTCTCTCTCTCTTCTTATTTGTCAGGAAAGTAAATTTTTTTCTATGCTTAAGTGAAAACTAGGAGCACGATCAGGCATTGCCAGCCGCCATCTATTGTTCGGTACTAAAGTACTATGCAGCGATGATTTCAAAGAAAGCTTGCACCACTGAAAAAACGCCAGGCCTGCGCTGAAACCGCAGCACAGTCACAGCGAAAGCTGGAAGAGCGGCGTTTCTAGAGCCCGTTAAGCACTCTTGGGGCTACAATACAAGTACACTAGAAAGGTACCCACTACGCCATAAATCACAATTTTTGAGAAGTTGGGAAGCACCTACTAAGCCATTATTCGTCATTCTGCGGAGAGCGAGGCACCAGCTACACGTCTGTAAGGCATTATGTGCACTTTGTTGACGCGACGACTGATGACGATGAAGAATGTTGGCTCAGCCCTTTGTAATGGGTTGGAATCTTTAAACGGCTCACCAGTTATGTAATTTGCATTGGGTGACGCCCGGTCGCTATTTCCCTCTCCCGTCATGCTGTATAACATACGTTGACGTGGAAAAGAGACGGAGGGGGGGGGGGGCGAAGAACTTTACTGAGACCCGAGGAAATGGATCATGCGCTTATGGGCTTCCTCGACAACCAATACAAGTGCACTTGCGAGGAACCCACTACGCTATAAACCATTGTAATTTCACTGAGACCCCGAGGAAGTGGATCATGCGCTTATGGGCTTCCTTGGCAACCAATACAAGTGCACTTGCGAGGAACCCCCTACGCCATAAATCATTGGAATTTTTGAAAAGTAGAGCAGCAGGCACTGTGCCATTTTTCGTCATTCTACGGAGAGCGTTGGTACCTGCTAAACGCATGTAAGGCATTATGCGCACTTTGTTGATGCTGTGCCTGATGACGATGAAGAATTATGGCAGAGCCCTTTGTAATGGGTACGAAGTATTCAACAACCTACTCGTTGCGCAATTCGCATTGTGTGACGCCGTGTTACAGAATTCGCGTTGTGCGACGCTTGGTGCTTATTTTACTCTTCTACAACGCTATATTGCATATGCTAATGTGGTTCCTTCTCTACATGAAGCCTGTATAGGACCTTTTTGCAAAGCAGTTTCAAGCACCGGCATGGCTCAGAGGTTGAATACTGGGCTCCCGCGCAGAGGGCCCAGGTTCGAACCTCGTTCCATCCTGGAATTTTTTTTCTTATTTCGAGCGATACTGGTTACGGACACCGGCGGCGGCGGCGGTGGCGGCGGTGGCGGCGGACAACTACGGCGCCAAAAACGGCCGGTGAAATGATCTCATAACAGCTTTCGCTGTAAAAGAAGCGTTCGTGTTTGCGTGCGAGTGTGTTCCCTAAGGGGCCGTATAACTTGTCATGCGCAGCCGCTGATGTCCCGAACGTGAAGGCCTCAATAGATCCAATAGCTTCTTGCATACCTAACTCTAAGCTTTTATTTTGATAAATGAAAAAAAAAGTAATCACCTGATTTCAATACAGCTGGAGCGAAAAAAAAAAAGAAATTATTCGCAAAGAACAAAAAGACACCAGCACCATCATTCCATGTTTTGCAGCAAATCTGCCGCCCTGTGAGAGACACGCTCAAATACAGTCAAAAGAGGAAACTAAATTAATAAAGCAAAAAAAAACGCTTGCGGTGTCATACGCACCTGCTGATAAAACGCAGATAACCATTCCCTGCCAAGAAGGAAACGACTTTAGCTTTAAAACACAGTTACACAGAAGAAAGAACGGCCCCCCGAAAGGGCTTCAAATCCTTCCACACCAATTCCCTTGTTCGCGCAAAGGTATAAGTTTCTGCTCGAAAAAACAAGGCAGTGGGAGTTAAAAAAAAAAGAAAGAAGTACCACAAGACCTGCACAGCCTGCGCGCGAGGCACCCAAAAACAGGGGCCGATATCGAATTGGGCATCACTACGGAAAAAAGAAGCCGCCCGCGGGGTGCCTTGTATGCCGCTCTCCCCACGCGTGTGCGCCTTATACATCCGAAACCCGCGGGGCAAAGGTTTCAGTTTTTGGCCGCCGAGAAAGGCTTATAAGCCGCGCACGCCGTTCTCCTTTCACAAAGAAAGCTTCGAAGCTGAGCGCCGTGCTCCGCGACGTATATGCAGGTTGCTGCGAAGAGACCAGGCTGTCTTGTTCTGAAAGCCCCGGAGGTAAAGCTCAGACGCGCTGACTATCGACGCAAGAGAAAACGCGAAAGGTATTCCGGCGCATTTCTCTGCGGAGAAACTGTCGCGTGGGCGAAGCATAAGCTGCTCATTCCACGCATCAGCAATGCCAGCCAAGAGCAGCCCACGCGCTAACGTTAGGCAGCCGTTATAGCCTAAATTAGCTATTCCTATAATGAGTATTTTGCCGGTGCTATAGCATAATACATCCGGGGGCCCCTTCACTTCTGAGCTAAAGTTCGTAACGACTCCCATAACCGGAGTTTTCTTTGAATATTGATTAATCTTCTAGCTCATATATAATATTGGGTGCCTTAGGAAAGAAGAGGCTTGTTTCTTTGTTATACTCAACTATGAAACCAACGGACAGTTAAGCCAACGAAAGCACAGGGGAGATGATTAGTTGTTTCTTGAACTGCAGCGGTTGGCCTTACATCACTAGGCCCCTTTCTGTATCAGTTCTAGCCCGGGAAATGGAGGTTTTCTTGAATACAGGAACCCCGAAACCTGCTTCTCAAACTTGAGCGCACTTTTTATGTGACGTTTAGACTTAAGAAAATAGGCGGTACACAGCACGAATAGCTAAAGACGCATGAAATCCTTGCAAGCGTCACGTTAAAAAAAAAAAAATAAACTTTTGACAGTTAACCAGACGTTATAAAAGTTAAACATACTCGACAACATTCAATTGCGGTGTCAGTGTGGTTGCGTGTTCGGAGAAGTACCGTAAGCTGAAGTATTGGCGGAGAAGCAGAGTATGAAGGGGAAAGATAACATGAAGTGCCTGACAAAGGTTCAGTTGAGTTCTGTTCTCGAAAGCGGTCGGCTTTACTGCAGCGGTTCGCTAATGCGATTTATATGTCATTCTCTAATCCCCGAAGATCAGAGAAAAAGATAACGCTTTGCACCGGCAACTCAGGGCTTGACGAGTTAGACTGTAACACAATCAATTCTATTTCGCTGCGCCGGGTGTTTGGCGGGCGGATATTTTTAATAATTGTTGGGGTTTTACGTCCCAAAACCACGATATCATTATGAGAGACGTTGAATAGTGGAAGGCCTCCGGAAATACAGACCACCTGTTATTCTTAAACGTGCGTCCTAAATCTAAGCGCTCGGGCCTCTAGCATTTCAACTCCATCGAAATGCGGCCGCCCGCGCCGGGAATTCGATACCGCGACCTTCGGGTCAGATGTCGAGCACCATAACCACTAGACCACCGGGGCGGTGATCTCTTCTTTCGCGTCCGCGTCTGCACAGCTATCTTCTTTTGTCCCGAGTCCTTACGAACAAGCTCAACCTTCTGTCCTTCTCTCTAGTTTATTTTTCTTGCGTACTGTTAGCCTTGCTACTTGCACAAGGTTTTGAACTGTTATTCGGCACAATCGACGCACTATCTTCCAGACGGAAAGAAAACGCGAGCTCAGAAATCAATAGGCGACAGAAAGAGCACAACTTTCGAACACCGCACCCCGTCGGCAGGGGGCACCACTTACTTGCCAAGAGATACCCTTTAGTGGGTGCCAAAAAATACGACGCACTCCCTCAGTTGCTTAGTGGGCTGACGCGCACGTGATGGACCGCGAACCTATGTCGAATGTATCCCACAACACCGCGCATACTTTTGACCGCGTAACGATGGGCGCAGTTGCTTAACATCATGATCATGATTGCCAACAGCCTAAACGACGTCGCATTTTTTCTCGTTTGGTCCAAGCTGTATGTTAAAGACGACTACGTTACTCACATAAGCAACGGTACAAAAACAAAAAAAAAACGAAAAATAAGAAAATATATGTGAGACAATATGTCAGGTTCAGCATGCTGGTACAGTACTCCCGAATTGAAAAGCGCATTAGTTTTTTTTTTTTTTTTTTAAGGATAACATCTGCTATAAGCAATTGCTCGTGATAACCGCTCCATGCATGTCGCTCAAAATCTGGCCGCTCTAGTAACGTTGGCTCTGATGGAAGTGTTCGAGTCAAAAATTACGCCAATATGACACGATACTGTAGGCGCCAGAAAAGAAAGTACGAGCGTCACATAGCTTTATATTTTCGCGCTTCAACCCGTGAATACTGCATATAACTTATGTTTTTACTCACGAAGTGCGCATGGAAGATTGACCAACGCAAGCGAGAAGCCTCGCAAATTTTACCGCATTCTTACGGGCATGTAGTCATTAGCGTGGATGAGCACCGTTACAGAATACGAGTCTCAGCTAAACCTGCTCTGCATACTTCAACCAAACCCTTACGACAAACCGCTTCTTTATTTGTTCATCCTTAGTTGAAGAATGCTGAGCGTGTCCCTCCGGCCGCTCTCACGCCGCTTTCTGTAGGTATTCACCACTAAAAAGATGCGAAGGCGGTAACTTATCCCACTTCATTTTTGCCGGATATATCATCTTTTATACAACATTTTAGGTCAATATAAAAAGAAACTTTCAGAGAGATGGAGAAAAATTTCATGCGCGATAAGGCTAAAATTTTGATGCGGTCAAAGCAGTCCGGATTTAAAATCATTCATGACATGAGGCTCGCGTGTTGCTCCGAAGATATATTCCAGGAGCCCAACAACAAGCGTCAACTAAGCTATACGCTACTTAGCATGCGCACACTGAAAGCAAGCAGACAAGTTCTTATGAGCATGGTTTTCACTCTGCCAGGACCTTGAACGTTTTCTTTTGTTGTTTTTTGCTTTTTTATCTTTCCACAGGTTTTTGTAGTGTGTTCATGTTTCTGGGCCCACTTCCCACTAAAGCGAGTTATAGGCGGGCATGTAATGACTGAAGAAAACTAGCAAAAGCGGCAACATTCGTAGTTTTTTTTTTTGTTTTTTATCGTTAATGCGCGCCGCAGTTAAGGGGCTCAAAGAATTGCGAACACAGTGAACGATACGACTGAAAAAAAAATTGCGCACCAGTATGTGGCGTCACCGTTATATTATGTGTGTTTTCACTTAATACACCGCTTTTCCAGCATAAGAAAAAGTTGCACCATTATTAGGTTAATTACTTTTTCTCTTGTAACGCATTTTTGTTCAGCGTTACGGTAGCTATAATACCTTGATGTGCAGTTTTAAACTGCGTTATTCAGCATACGGACGCCGTCCCGATTATACTTGGAACTTCGCATGTTTCGACTTCGAAATGTCGTGAACATGCACAGATATAAAAAAAAAAAAACGAGCTATATTCACCAGTGTGGCGAGTACACCTGTCTTCAACGAAGCAATGTAGCCATATATCACTGCGCTGAAATTGATCTACCCTGAAATATCTCTTCACTAAAGCAGCAACAGGCACACTACAGCGGTTTGGAAACATCGCTCTTTACTTACAAGAAAGACATTCCGCGCAATCGCTGGCTAGCCCACGCCACTAAACGCTCAAAATGCGTTTACGCTCACTCGACATTTGACACGTCACCGATGTAGTAATAACGAAGTTATGATTGTCAGAATCTGCGTCGGCGACGCGCAGTTATGCGCGTCAGATAAAAACATGACGTGCTCCGGATAAGGAAGTGCCACGCCAGAGCACCGCAACACACTTTTCTCGGAACGGTCACTGCAGAATAGTTGCGCAAAGAAGAACCATACGAAAGGCCACATATTCCCACCAGACTCGTAAGCCGCGCCAAGTTCAGTGACAACGGTTGCAGCTAGGTGCGTTTACCGCTGAACGCGGCGGCAAAAATAAGACTGCCAACTTGATTTCCATAGAGAATTTGGATCAGTCAAGGGAAACACGAAAATGGTCGGCAAAAATCTATCGCCACCCTTTGTTGCACCAGCTCAGCGCGAAATGTAACTCGTAGGCGCTGTCATGATAGAGAAAAGGCCACGCGGCTGCGAGCCTATAGAAAATCAGGACACGCGCGAAGTAGCGATAGTGCGGCACACGCCAGGCTGGCCCGTAACGACCTTTAAACGTTCTTCATTCAGAGAGAGAAAGGGAGCCCACAAGCAAAACGCAAAGGACCGCGATCCGCAAAGAACGCGTGCGCAGCCGCCGTTGTGTCAACTACGCGCCCGTTCGCGCACGCTCTCGCCTGCAAAGAAGCGCGCGCGCGCGCGCGATGCTAAACTTCCTTTCCGAACGGCGAGAAGAGTTGAAGGCAAGGTTCTGCTGCCGCGCTCATAGCGCCGTCACACACAAGGCATCGTCAATGCCGACACAGGGTAGGAGGAGCTAGCCACTCACCGGCGTTGACAGCGACGACGCAGACAGCGGCGAATACAATGCTCGGACCAAGTCCAAGTGCGAAGAACGCCTGCGCGATGATGTATCCGCGGCACGCGAAGCCACGTCGCCGCACACGATGCGGCAGGCCGGCCCGCGGCCTGCATTCCTCTAGTAGAAGACACCCCCCGCGCACGGCAGGGCTGGACACACTGGTTTGCTTGGTACACGACGTGGACGACTAAGAGCACATACACCTCCCCGCCCGACGACGATCTCGGAAGTCGCCGGTGCTCGGTAGTCTTCGACGAGCGACCACGATTAGCGGGCGCAAGCACGCGACGTCTGTCTCGAAAGAACAAGCAGCGCGGCAGTGGGCGCCAGAAGCACAGACCCACGCGCGCGCGCGCTCTGCCCGGCGCGCTTGCTACCTGCGCTCGGAGTCTGGACCACGGTTTGTGCAGACGACGCCGGCGACGCGCACACGACGCGCACCCAGCTGCGGCGGAGGGAGGCAAGGCGTCGCTGTCGCAAGCGCGCAATGATGATAGCGCGCAGGCGTGTGCTGCCATCTAGCGGCAGCGGAAGACGATTGAGTGCTATGCGGCAGCACCCGCTTGATTCCAGTTCCCCGGTAAGACCGCAACTAGGAAGGCTTTTATTTTTATTTCTTTTCCGGGCAGGGACAAAAAAAAAAAGAGGGAGGAGAGAGAGAGAGAGAGGTGAAGCTGAAGAGAAAAAAAAAGGGGGGGGGGGTAGCGCACTGCCGCTGACAGGAAAGAGGCGGTTGGGCAGGTGAGGATGTTATCTCGCATCTTTATATCCCGGGTGTCTTTTAGTGTACAAATGAAATCGGGGAGGGGACTCCTGTATCTGATGTACGCACCGTGGTTGCGACCATGGTAGGGCGTTGCTTCGGCTGTCATTTCCTTATTATAGTACCTTTGAAAAGAAGCGTGATTAGCGTCCGTGTGAACGGTAAGTACAATGTCATATTGATGGCATGGCTCCGGGAAAATAAAACAAGAATTCTTTAGAAATATGAAAGAAAACAAGTTGATGTCCTTCGTGCACAAAATAAAAAATAAAAGAAAGCGATTGGTCAGAATTCGTCGTATATTCACAAGAACCACGCAGAAGTCAATAGCGTAAAACATGCACTGCGTTATTATTGTCGAACATCACTTCATAATGTTTCTGCAATAGCTTGAGCCGCTGTGTTTACGTGGTTATTGTATATACTAACACTTCTTCCTGTCTTCGTCATCGTCTTTCATCAATCTTTCTCTCTCCTTTCCTTTTTTGCCCCTCTGCGTAGTAGCAGGCCACGGTATACCAGCTTAGGCAGACCTCCTTGCCTTCCTCTGATAAGCTCTCTTACCCTCTCTTTCTCTCCCTCCCTCTCTCTCTTAGCGGATACATTAAGACGCGAAACCCAGTGCGCCGTGTCTGCAGAATCACCTCCTCGAATCACGAAGCTTGAGACGCAAAATCTGTCGTGTGACACGTAATACAGCCTTTCCTGAGAAAACGACGGTCTATGGTTGCACATCAATGCTTAGCAAAAGATGAAGATCGAAGGCCTTTCCTCCCTTTCAACGTATGTCTTCATCGCACAACATAATGATCAAATCTCCCCATCTCCTCTCTCTCTTCTTTGTCCTCTCATTCTCCTACCTCTTCTCCCTGTGGCGCTAAGCCGTGCTCCCTAATGGGTTGTTCTTTTTCCCCACGACAGCCACATCCCACAGTACATGACAGATGCCTGATTCCATGCAACGCAAAGAAAGAGGTTGATCACATGGACGATAGATTACGATTGTAATTATGAATGAATACACACAAGCTGAAAGTTGCCCAACGGGCACCTCACTAGAATAAACAATACCTAGTTGGACGGCCCTTTCAGCCATCACTTTATTTCCTGCGTTTAATGCCGTGTTTTTACAAGCTTCACGTAATACTTAAGCAAACTGCATGCACAGGTACGATCTATCTATCTATTCTATCTAGCTATCTATCTATCTTATCTATCTATCTATCATCTATCTATCTATCTATCTATCTATCTATCTATCTATCTATCTATCTATCTATCTATCATATCTATCTATCTATCTATCTATCTATCTATCTATCTATCTATCTATCTATCTATCTATCTATATCTATCTATCTATCTATCATCTATCTACTATCTATCTATCTATCTATCTATCTATCTATCTATCTATCTATCTATCTATCTATCTATACTATGCACACACACGCAAATGCTTGAAGATTAACGGCGCACATCACCAATCGTAAGCAGATCTAAATGTCTGTGTTTATTTATTTATTTATTTATTTATTTATTTATTTATTTATTTATTTATTTATTTATTTATTTATTTATTTATTGGGTTACTTCAGCATTTCGTCCCTATGGAAATGCAGCAGCCGCGGCTGGAGTCGCAGGCATCGTGCTCGGAGGTATACAGTGCCATAGAGCCCCGAGCCGGCGCGCGACAGAACGGTCATCCAAGACGCGCATGCGGAGGCTGAGAAAATCTCCTCGTATCGTGACAGCGCTTGCAACAGCAGCCGGGAAGAGGATTTCCTTAGGCCGGCCAACCATCTCAAGTGCTGCCGGAAAGCCGCCCTGGTAAACGAAGGAATGTGGCGGCACGATCACAGAGGACCGGATTAAGAGAGCCGGAGACAGCCGAGGCTAATGAGCTCCGAGGCTTCTTCTTTCCTCTTCGCTTTATTCGACGCGTTAGGACTCTTGTACGAGGCTAACAAGGAATCAGACAAGAGCGCATTAAATATACATACAGCTCGAAAAAAATAAACAAATGGCGAATTTGACGTTGCTGCGTTCATTTCGGTAAAGGAAAAGAGCTAACCAGCGCGACGTCTAACCATCGCACGCTAACAAGCTCATGCATGCGTTATATATCGCAGAAAAAAAAAAGCAAAATACAGGGAGATTAAAAGGAACCGCCCTGCAGTAACGCGATATACTTTAGCTGTCTTGTACAAATTGCAACTGTGGGTCGTCTACAGAGAATCATTCTTGTGGGCGGGAAGCGCACGGTACAATTGCAACGCGTAATAAATATCCCTTGGCAATACCAGATTTACGCCACCACCCTGCGCTATCGCGTTAAAGCCGAGAAATGGAATACCGCCGTGCATTTTTACTAAAGAACATACTGCTGTTCTTATTGAGCATTACGACGACCACACTCGCGAATAAGTGTGGACCTTATACGTAAAGCACGGAATATCAGAGCCCATGTGCCTGCAAGACTTTCAACCACCTGGCTACACAATAAATGTCTTTGGTGGCGATAGGAGGAATGGTTTTTTCCTTATGGAACTACGAGATGGATAGTATTGTGTACATTTGCACTAATTAGCAACGCGAAATTTCCTTTCCTGCGGGACCAGTCATGAGATTGCGATTGTTGAAGTGAGAAAAAATTGTTCTAGGAGGAGAAAATATATTCCGGCGAAGAGACAGGGGAGGAGGGGGTTGTAATGTTCCTGTGGTAGAAAGTGAGGAAACTGTGGAAAGGCTTTGAGAGGGATGAAGGTAATGATATGTTCAGGAAATCACTTTTATTGATTGGTTACGTCATAGACGATGTCACCCCTGGCGAGGCGGCGGCTTAAGCGGTGAAGGCGTAGCCAAGGGGGGGAGGGGGGGGGAGTTCAAACCCCTCCAAAAATTTTCAATCTTGCTTGCGTATATATACAAGCACACATACAAACGCACGGACGAACATACATAAAGTATGGTTGAACCCCCCCCCCCCCCGAAAAAAATTTCTGGCTACGCCCCTGTTAGCGGTACTGAAGGAGGAGGAAGAAATAGTTCGAAAGACAGGGAAGTTAGCCAGTTCTCAGGCCGGTTGGCTACCCTGTGCTGTCGAAAGGGGGTAAGAAAAATAAAATATAATAGGAAAGAGATGTTGCAGAAGAAAGGGAAAGAGGGGGAAAAGAAAGTGAAGAAAATGTCACAGCTTCGACTCAATGATAATATATGAGGTTTAACGTCCCAATACCACGACATGATTATGAGGGACGCCGTAGTATAGGGCTCCGGAAATTTCGACCCCCTGCGGTTCTTTAATAACGCGCACCTAAATATAAGTACATGGGCCTCAAACATTCTCGCCACCATCGAACAAGCAGCCGACGCGATCAGTAGTCGAGCGCCATAACTACTAGACAATAGTTTCAACACAAGGGCGAAGCAATGAGTGCGATAGCAAGAAATTGCAATGTCATAGGAAGAACGGCAAGCAGCTAAAAAAGTACTGCGTGCTGCTCAATCACAAAGGACGCAGGAAAAGAAAACAAGCAAAGTGAGTGCGAACAAACAGCTGTCACAGCTCGACCCCTGCAGCACGCTGCTCAAACACAAACAAGGACGCGCGAAAAGAACGCACTGGTATATGCGTTAAACCCCAGATATTGTTAATATCATTATTATTATTACTTTTATTATTATTATTATTATTATTATTATTATTATTATTATTATTATTATTATTATTATTATTATTATTATTATTATTATTATTATTATTATTATTATTTACAAAGGAGGAGCGCAGGGTCGCAGTTGTTACTTCAACTAGCCCCTACTTTGGCTCTCCTACCTAGCAGCTCACTGCTTTCGCAAGCGCGGCTGCTGCGCGAGCAAAGTGACCTTTGTGTGGTCTAAAGCTTCACCGCGAACTTTGCTGTGAAAGCACGGGACGTACAAAGCTCCCCCTCAACTGATATTCGCGTGAGCACGGTCGACCACGCCCTGTATGTCGAAGTACAAGTCGGAGGCGCACATCCCAACTCCGGCGAAACACTAGATAGTTTTAGAATTGGGGACCCAAGAAACCTGCGAGCCGCGAGGACGCATGCGCAGAACGCAAGCCACTCTCGAACTCTTGGGCTCGCGTTGTCCCAAGACCCTGCAGCGCCTTGCTGTGGGAGGCGAACGAAACCGGAGGGCGCGCAACCTCAAGAGAAGAAAATAAAGACGGCGATTGGCAGTGTCACGTGAAGCCACGGCTCGCGTTTCCTGCGGGTGTCGATTATGGTCACTAAAATAAAACTTCATTTTGGTCTAGTTGGTACATATTGCTGAGGCTAAAATTACAGCTCAAACGCACTTCTTTGTCCTTCTTACTTCTTCTTTACTTCGTAAAGCATGGCGTAACCTGAATATGATTTCATGTCTTCGCGTATCTAATACACTATCATCCTTACACGTTTTGCTTTAGAGCTATTGTTGTGCGTGTATGGGCGGTAAGGTTGCCTTAGGCTTATATATGCATTGGCGTATGAAAGAATAAAGCAGTTGTTAGTAAGCGCTTTATTCGTACGTTTCTTTTCCTCGTGGGTGTCTTGTGCGTTTGCGCTGTAACTTTAGCCTCAGGATTCTGGCCGCGGTGTGATTCTGGTTCAGTCGTCTCGTGTCTTCCCTCCTGTGGCATAAGTCTACAAGAGCCAAAGCGTTCCCACTAGCTCGCGCCAACACGAGCAAAGGGACGCTCTCCTTTTTCTGTGGCCGACTGGCCACCAGTGGCGTGGTGCTACAACTCCAAAATGGAAAATTAGCGTGGTTCGCCGGTGATACGACGCGAATGCAGCGTGGGCAACCATGTAGCATGGCCCGCGTCTCGCATAATTTTAATTTCACCACGTGTGGCGTCCCGTGCGTTAGTATTCTGGCGTTAGTATCCTGTAGAACGAATTACGCATGGCGTAATTTTTGGCAATGAAGAAAAGAAAAAATCACAGCATATCCACGGAGTGAATGATGATGAGTGGGCGAAGCTGCGGAGGTTCATCGGTAAACCGTGAATCTTCCGTGAATTCTGCCCAGTACATCATCACCGACGTGAGATCGGTCGCGTTTATACTAAAGGTTCGATGAGTTATGACGACTTGCAGCTCACTTTAATTTTACATGTACGCTGTGAATTTTCATTGTTTAGAAAAATATTGCTTTAGAAAACATCTCGCGTCTTTCGTTAAGCAGCTGGCGTCTTTTCGTTTTGCTTTAGAAACATCTGGCGTCCTTTCGTTTTGCTTTTAGAAAACATCTGGCGTCTTTCGTTGGTTTATTTCATCAATCAACGGCGTTTTGAACAAAATTTTTATTGTTTAATCACGCACAGGAGAAATCTCACCAGGCACTACCTTGGAGGTAAACAATGGCTGCTAATGGGAATGAGAGACAGAAGAAGTCGGCTTTTAGCTAACACTTACTCTTCTACTTCTACTAACGTTTCCTACTGGAACATGCCAATGGCTGCTAATGGGGAATGAGAGACAGAAGAATTCGGCTTTTAGTTGACGCGCACGCTGCGAATTTTTTATTGTTCAACAACCCACAGGAAAAATCTCCCACCGGCACCACCTTGGAGGTCAAGATCTGGTACTAGCGTTGCGACTGGTTACGCACTACTACGACTACGAGGGACGAACGGGTGCCGCCTTAAGGAGCTTCGCCCCTAAAAGACGCATGGGGTAATTGTTAGGCATCGCGCTGCGGCGCGAGGAGTCGCAGGTTCAAAACACCGGTCGCGCGCTTCGCAATTTTTTATAGATGCGAAGTAGCTTATGAACGGGGCCTGTCCCCCCGGTGTGACGAGTGCCCCGCGTGCCACTAGATGTATGGAAGAAAGAAGAGAACGAAGTTGTCGCACGAGTGGAGAGCTCGCGCATGGTGTGCAGAAAGGAATATTTGCCTGACATATGGACGTGCGATAGAGCGCTCGCTTCACTGCGGCACGTGCTCTAGTATAAATCATGCAAGGTACCCACTACGCCATAAATCATGCAAAGTGCCCACTTCGCCATAAATCATGCAAGGTACCCACTACGCCATAAATCATCGTCAATCATGCAAGGTACCCACTACGCCATAAATCATGCAAGGTACCCTTAGATGCAAAGCAGCTTATGAACGAGGCCTGTCTCCCCGGCGTCGCGTCGACGTAACCAGTGCCCCAGCCGATCCGGAGCGGCGGGCTCGCGAAGCCGAAGCGAAACGGGCGCGTTGACATCGCATTCTTAAACTTCAAGCTGCAACCTATGCAGCAAGAGCTATTAACTTTATACTTTACGGACCACAAGGCCGTTATACTCAAGGGAAAACGTTCCCCTGATCTTAGTCATATATGACGAGTAACAACATCAGGGGAACTGTTCCCCTGAGCTTAAAGTCATATATGACGAGTAACAACATCAGGGGAACCTAGAATACAAGGACCATGAACAGAGATGAAGAAAATAAAACATTTACAGAAATGTAAGTCGACTCATGGCTGCTTCGCATACTACTCAGGGTTCTCTTTACAGGGAGATGGCGGGAATTATTTTCTTCTGGATTATTTTTATTTGTGGCTGCTATACATATATGCATACATATATACGGTACATGACGGCGACGGCAAAAATCCGCTGAGAGTGTCCATAGAATTGCTATCGCAATAAACCCTTTCATAGAAGTCTCGATACACGCCGGCTTGTCATCAGTTCAAACTGCTCAGCGCTATCTTCAAGTCTAGATAACTCTCTGGAGGGTGCACAAATCAAGAACTTATGAAGCAATAGTTGGCAATATATGATTTTTTTTAATTTCTTGATATCGACGCGGAATATTTCTGTGAATCTGCAATTAGAACGCCACTGTTGGATGTTCCGCAGCCTGACGTAATTCCGCTTTCACTTAGGTATACACGGCTGCAAACTCGACACAATGGCAGCCTCAGGCCAAGGTCTGCTATATAGCGAGAAAGACGGTGCAGTGAAACGCCAGCGGCAAAGGTGTCGCCTATCACACCTTTCTACGAAAGGAGTATCTTCTCTACATATATTGCAAGTCAGGCCAAGCCTCATCAATGCCAACAACGATTACGCCAGGACCCACAACACAAACTCGCTTAATTTCGAAGGCGCAGAGGCAAGTTCGTTTCACCATCTCTGCAGCAGGGCCGATCGTCAATGACCTCCCCGGAGGCCGCTATACGGTAAAAGTATCGAGACAAACCATTATCTTTCCCGAGCACCGTATGCTCCGCGATCTCGAAAGAACATAAAAGACAATCAAAACAGCCCTCACTCGCAAGTGTTCAGTAAGAGTAATCTTTCACGGTCGGGTTGTTGCTATAGAGGATTAACCGCAACAAGGCGAACCACCACCGTTTTAGCGAGTAAAGTGAACACCCCTCTATACACACGGAGGGTAAAAAAAAGAGCGATCTCCCATACAACGTAAACCAATAACCTAAGTGTGCGCGTGGCTTGGTATATCGACGATCGCAGCACTTCCCGACCGCCCAGTGCGTCTCTGTTTCAAGGAACGGGTTCTATTCGCGGCCCGAGTGCTCCAACGAGATCTGCGACAGAACGAGAGGGAGTGTGTATAAAGCTGAATTTGTGGCGTGGCGACAGCGACGCTGTTCCCAAAGACGACGCAGTAAAACAAAGCTTCGGATGTGGTAGTTCCGGTTTTACCAGCCAGCCCGCCTAGCGAAGAATGCGCATTGCAGCTCTATGCATGTGTGTGTGTTTGTGTGTTTTTTATTCGTTTCCTCTTTACAGTGGGAGCGTGGCACACCAGTGCGTCGCGAAGGTAACGAACGTTGAGACCAAGCAGCGACGGCGACCTCTGTGAATCGGCGGCATCTGCATAGGAAGTGCTCCGCCGAGAAGCCGTAAAGAGTAAAAGATCTTATCTTCCGTCTCGGATGAACCTGCAACGAGCTATACAGTGAGCGCAGTTACACATTGGCGTTTTTAGCTCATTGCGAAGCGTAGCGGGAGACTTGTTTGGAGCCTTATAAAATAATTCACGTAATACAAATAAAGCGGGGGAAGTCGCGAATCCGGAAAACGCCTAAGTGAGAGGCGTAATATATCGCTCAAGCGGGTTCACTCAACTCCACCGTCTAATAAGTAATAAATGCACGGGGTGTATGTTGCAAGGAGGTACATACAAACAAAAATTATAAAAAAAGTAAAAGGGGTAGGAAACTTAGCAAAGCTTCCCAGACCAACTCCCACCAGAACAAACAAGAATGAACGCTTGCAGTGCCTAGTTAGTCCTAAAGACAACAATATCTTTCCATCGCTACAGAGGCAGCGGCGGCAGCAATAACGGTAGCGATGTTATGCGTAGAGGTGTTATATTATAGGCGACGTAATGGCACGAACGGGTTTTCAAGCTACACCCGCGGGAACTTGAATGTGGCGAGACGACCTGAGTGTATAGAGCAAGCTTCCGGAAAATGCCGGTACGTGATTGGCTTTAAGTCAGAATGGCTGAATTCTCAGAAATCAAAGCGATAAAGATTCAGTAGCAACGAAAGCTTTCCAACCGGTTCATACGAGTTCAATTCATATAAGTATAGCACTTTTCGAAATGAGGGATATGCGTTAATTGCGTGACCGTAAGATGTGACACGGATATCGTATAAAAGTATGCTTATACTTCCAAGGTTAAAGCAATCATTTTCGCTCACTTTGAGCGAAAAGTATTGACTGCATTTGGGCTAGCGCAACGTCACGGTAGAAAAAAAGATAGGCTTGAGCATGGGCAAAGCACTCGTGATCTCATTGCATGGTTAACTAGTCCGCAACAAGATTTCGAACTAAGAGATGCTCCAACCATCTTCAGAATTTGTTATCATGCTTTCGAGAGTTGCCCCCTAACCAACCTTCGGTTGCGTTGAATACCCTTCACCTGCGGCTGCGTCAAGTATCCTTGAACTCAGTACAAACAGTTCCAAAGTACAGAAAGTTGTTCTGCAGTATCCTTGAACGGCACCGGTATTGCGGTTTTGCACTGTCTTTCCTCCACCAAGTACATCTCTCAATTTTGCTGTGTTAAAAATAAAATCGGAAAGCTTGCTTTACGCGAACGAGCCGCTTTATACGCAAATGTAATACCACATCCAGTCAAACTCCACCGATAGTAATGACGCAACAAAGCGGTTCCCACACTTCTAATATATTGGCAAAGAAAATGGGGCACTTGAAACTGGCATTGTGCATGCCGCGACATTGCCTACCTTCCTCTATGTATGCAAACGAACAACAACAGCAACGTGCATAAATTCACACGACTTTTACAGGATACAACAATGGTTTTTCGGGATTTCTGCTACTCTATGGCTATACGACTACAGTAGTTTTTAAAGAAACGTATCACAACAATATTCCCCAAAATATTAACAACAACGGCTTTTCCTGTTCAGCTCTTAAATCAATCGGGTAAACCCTGAAAGTGTCCCACTGTCACCTGGCTCCTCCATAGAGAGCCTCAATCCTTTGCAAAAGGTGACAATTTGCGCACAGCGATCGGTGAAAAGTCTCCAATGGAAATGTGACCCTGAAAAAAAAAAAAAAAAGCATACGTTTCAATGAACGGCGGTACAGGGAAACAAAACATTTCTGGGGTGAAAACCCCAAAAACCGACACCAACAGACCGTTTCGCATCACGCAGACAAAAAGAAAAAAAGAAAGAGCTCGACAACTTCCGGCATGCGAGATAGAAAAAAAAAAGCCTCAACGCCTACGCTCCGAGGAAAATTGTCGCGGACTAAAGCCTGGCGCTCTGGCTCGAACTCAAAAGCCGAGCGCGGCGAAGCATACACGCAGAGCCCGGCCTGGTCTTCCGCGCCGGCGGCCGCCGCACTGCGGTGTAGAGAATCGAGTCGACCGAGTAATTAAACGGGCCGGCGAGGGAAGGCGCGTTTCGGTGCTGCCTAATTGAGTCCGTTTGGGCGTGTAGGGATTCCGTACACTCGGCGAAGATCCGAACGCTTTTCGCATCGTCCTTCCCTTCTTTCCCGTCGTCCCTCATGCCCCCCTTTCCCGGCAGCCACTGCGGCTCCCGGAGACGCGAGCGCCTGGTAACAAAGAACTCGCCACCGCTGTATACTGTGGCTGGCCCGAGTTGGGTTGATGGCCACGCGCTGAGAGCCCAGCGCAGCGCAGCGCCGTCGAACGCCCGGACTTGGGACACAAAAGCGAGGATGATGTTCGTTGGTTGGTCGTTCGTTCGTTTACGGTCTCCGCTGCGTGCGTGTCGCGTGGGCTCCTGCCTCCCTCCTTTGCTCGGTGGAGCTCGCTTTTTCTGTGTACTGCAACCCAGGGAAGATCGAAGCGTGTATCTCGAACGGTGCCGTTACGCACCTGGCGGATCGCTTTTGTGAGGCGGAAAAACACGCGCCAGCGAGGACCGGCTTGGTGCTGGTGAAGCGTGCTGCTCCCTATGTTCGATCGCTGCAGTAGATAAAGCGCCACCTCTTCTTATTCGTTCGTTCATTCCCTTCCCGGTGTTAAGCCCTCTCTCGTTCAGCGATCTGTTGGTTAACTCCTTCGTTTACCAGTTAAGCTGTTTTATCTATCTATCTATCTATCTATCTATCTATCTATCTATCTATCTATCTATCTATCTATCTATCTATCTATCTATCTATCTATCTATCTATCTATCTATCTATCTATCTATCTATCTATCTATCTATCTATCTATCTATCTATCTATCTAAACAGCTGTTAGTTCATTGAAAAAAGAAGAAGATGCAATAAAAAAGGAGATGCAGAAACCTTAACTTGAAAAGCGTCTGTTTGGCTATCTTAAGCTGTGAAATTGAGTAGGTAAAATAGAGAGAGAGAAAGAGAGGGGGAACTTAATGTGCGCACGTGCGCTTACAGTGCCATTATACACCAATTTCACAAGGAGGCTGCCATTTTTAAAGCACTCCACCGCCGCAGCGCCGTCTATCGTCTGCGACGTTTCGCCGCCCTTTCGGTGTGTGGGGTTCCGCGGCGGTGTATGCAGCGTATGCGCTCGGTTCACGAGGTATTGCTGTTCTTCGCGGCACACGGGCAAAACAGGGCAATGCTTTTCGAGTGTAAAGGCGCTGTTAAATAATCGCTAAGCTTGCAGCTTCAAAATGGTTGAAACAGCAAGCAGCGGCGGCCTACGAGGCGTTCTCGCAGCAGCGCCGACGATGAGTAGAATGCCAATGCAGTTCTTAAGCAGGATGTGTAAATTGGTAATTGCTTCGTATGTTTTGTTATAGCTGGCCGAGTGAGGTCCTTGGAATAATCACTACAAAAGAGCATTAACATTTAGGACAACTGTCGAAGTATAATCGGAGAAACGTAAATGGAGACGAGCGAACACGTAGGCCATTGTCCGGCTGCGCGCTAGGTGCGCGCATTAGTGTTTAAGATGGCTCCCGGGTTTCCGTGCCGTGATTATTCAAGTTCAACGTAACTCTCTCTAATCCCTAACAGACCATTTTGGTTCCGCTTGGCACGTTGCAATACAATGTTCACGGAACGACAGGAGCACAAGCACCGATGTCTGTGTTTATTCGTGTCGCCGTCGTAGCTTGTGGCCCCTGATCCTTGCACAGGATAAGGAACAGAAGTACGACGTGTGAGCTCAAAATTCGGCGTAGAAACAACGCCGATGATAAAATAAAAATAAGCCTGTTGCACATCTGGAAGCGTGGCATGGCGTAAGTTCGCTTCGGCGCGAGCCGCCGCCACTAGCGATACGCCTAAAGGGCGCTCGTTTTTGGTAACATTATTGTCAATTTGTTTTCTGGCGAGTATTTCAGAAGCATTACGACGAGCGCACGTGTCCAGGTAACGACCTGGCTTTAACGAACGTGGGCCGATTATTCACGACGCCCAGGCTGCCGCGCGAAAAAAAAAAAAGTGCGGTTGTCATAACGCTACCCCAGTTATCGTCACAAAGTTGACAAGCCTAGAAAGAACGTGCTCTCGACGAAACGTTAGAAACGCGTACCTACGCCAAAGAACACATGTCGTGCGGGCCTTTCTGTCATGTAGATTGAAAAGTGTTCATTCAATAATCTCGAAATTGCACGCACTAAGATGGAACATTTTCTAGCCGCAGGCATTGTAAATCATGTGCTGTAGCATAGAAATCAGAGAGGTTCATGAGAACAACTCTTGGCCAAACATTTTGTGTATTAATCGTCAGCCTTGACATTGGTTCTCTTTGGTGCAGATGATAAAGTGTGCCAGCACCCAAGCACAATCACAAGCTGGTGTGGTGACTTGGAGAAATGGCCATAAGTGCAGACACCACATGTAACAATATACTATTTGTCCGAGAAGAAGGCGTGCGACCTGAGAGAAGCGAAGTCATTTAAAAACATTGTGCACTTCGCATGCCTTGGCTGCCAGTCTTTCAGGCTTCCGTAGCTGTTGCCGCAGCCAAACACAGCGCAGTGGTAGCTTGTCGACCTGTTCTCGTCCGACATTTCGATTTGCGGCAGCACAATTGTTTCAGCGCGTCGAAAAATGGAAACACGCTGACCTCTCACGCACCACGCAGTGCAAAACTCGGGAATCCGCACACACCAGCGGCAGCGGTCGGCCGAGGTGGAGAGAGAGAAAGCGGTGAAAATACACCGGTTCGAGGCTACGCTCCTCCTCTCCGTGAAAACGGTCTATAGTGACCTGCTGTGCTACGAGAACAGAACAGACTGCAGCCCTTTGCCCCGTCTCTCTCTTTCTTTCTCTTCTCGTTCCGCAGCATGTTACTTGTTCAGTGTAAACCAACTACATCTACTCTGTTTAAAAAAATTCTACGGCAATCAAACACCACCCTGTAAAAGGAGCTTACACAAGCCATTTGTTTTCGGTAAGCACATAAGCGTCGTCCCTGCCCTCTGTGCCCGAACTCGGTGTGCCACTGGCGCTTATATGACCAGCGATCTCCTAGTCGCCGCAGCGAACTGGACATTTATTGTCCCATTAGGTCAAGCCAAGGACAGGGACAAAATAAGGATAGATATATTGGCCTGGCTGAGAATCTGGCTCACTGCTCCAGGTTCTGTGTAATAAATGTGACGTTCGTTGTGATTACACATGCACACAAGCGGCACGTGCGCCCCATCTGCAGTGACAGACAATGCAAGCACCGCGAAGCTATTAACGAAACTTCGTTCGACCTGTACATCTAAGACACACCGCGTAGCAATGGTTTCTTGGCTCGCAACACGAGGCTCGTGCATTGCTACGGGGCCGAAAGCGTTCTAAAGCTTCGACGCAGCTCAGTTAACGTTCCATCTAGCGTTAACCTTTTATTGTTTTTTTTCTCCGCTCTTTTGCCTTGCCTTATCGGAATGGTGGCATGCGAAGCTTGGCGTGTGCGCGCCTGACGTACTACCTTTCTTTCTTTCTTTCTTTCTTTCTTTCTTTCTTTCTTTCTTTCTTTCTTTCTTTCTTTCTTTCTTTCTTTCTTTCTTTCTTTCTTTCTTTCTTTCTTTCTTTCTTTCTTTCTTTCTTTCTTTCTTTCTTTCTTTCTTTCTTTCTTTCTTTCTTTCTTTCTTTCTTTCTTTCTTTCTTTCTTTCTTTCTTTCTTTCTTTCTTTCTTTCTTTCTTCACTAGCTTCCCCTCAGTTTATAAATGCTTTGCGAAGAAGCTTGTTTTCAAAACTACGTCGCTGGACGCTTGTACGCAATTTAGCGAACCAGGGTGATGCGTATACGTCTTTCAGAGAGAGAGAGAGAGAAGAAACAATTATTTATATCATGGCTTGGAGTGGTTAGGGTAGGTGGTGCCCCTCTTCCAGGGCCCACTGGCTATAGCGGCTCGCCGGGCTTGGTCAAGGGTCGCCAGTTGGCTTCCCATTTCCAGTTCCGCGAGCCGCGCCTCCCACGACCAATTCAGGGAATCGTTGTTACACAGAGGCGAGATGGCAGCCTCCGGACGTTGTGTACACTATGTTATGTGTTCCAATGTCGGTGTTGCTTCGCACCACGGACATTTGTTGATGTATATGGGAGGGTACATTCTGTGTAACCTGTGTAAATGTGGGTACGTGTTTGTTTGGAGGTGACGCCAGTCCCGTGCTTGTCTCCTGTTTAGGTTAGGATGAGGTGGAGCTTTAGTTCGCCTACCTAAGGAAGGTCTTTGCTGCTGTGTACCACTTGCTTAATTCTACAGTGTAATTAAAATTTCCGATCTTATTCGATGAACTTTACTGTATGTAAAACAACTTGTTACGCAGTGCTTTGAGTGACACGTGCGTTGAACTGCAAGGGTAACGCGCTCTTCAAAGGTTAGGAGTGCGTTCTGAAAAGTAGGAAAGGAAGGAAGAAATCAAGAGACAAGGCAGGGAGGTTAACCAGGTGCATGCCCAGTTGGCTGCACTACGCTGGGGGAATGGGAAAAGGGAGTATAAAAATGAGGGAGAGAGAGAGAGAGAGGGAAGGAAAGGTGGAAAAGATCAGTAAATGTCCTGACGCGTATGTAGTGGTAGCACTCTGCAGTAGTCAAAGGCGTTCACTTAGGCCCGTAGTCCTCAAAAAGCACAAAAGTGCTTTAACTGCCTTGTGAGCCGACGATCGATGCTCCAGCAGCATCTGCACGAAGAGCGGCCGATAGTCCAATGGTCGCAACGCGTCATTAAGTGTTCGTCTCTCAGAGGCAAATCGAGGGCAACGGCATAACAAATGGCTGATGCCTTCTTCGGCGCCGCAGACCTCGCGTGCCGCAATCTCGGCCACTCCAGTTAGCGTTGTGTATGCCTTCGTGAGGGCAACCCCCAACCAAAGTCGACAAAGAAGCGGAGCTTCACGTCGACGAAGTCCAGATGGTCTTCTCTCAAGGACCTACGCTGCAAGGCAGCTTCGCCACTTGGCACGTAGTCTTTGTCTGGCCGAGTGGAACACGCCAAGCATAAGGCATACCAGACTCCAAAAGGCTCCACCAAATAAACCCGATTCTGAAAAGTAATCGCGGCAACTCCATACAATCTATGCAGATGACATTACTCTCTGTGTAAGCACCGGCAGCGATGGGTTAATTGAACAACGGTTACAAGAAGCGATCGACACCGTAGAACAATACTTAGAAGGTATTGGTCTTACGTGCTCAGCCGAAAAATCTGAGCTCCTACTATATAGACCAACATTAAAAGGCCGACCTCCCAAGCACCACAACACACATACATACTCAGACATACAACTTACAACACAAGATGGACACTCCATACCCATTGTCGACAAGATACGGGTACTGGGGTTAATAATAGAGGCTAAAGGCACCAACGGGGAAACGGTTCGCAATCTCGAAGCAAAGGTGTCTCAAACGATGCGCTTAATCAAAAGAATCACCAACAGGCATAGTGGCATGACAGAAGCCAATGTCATAAGGCTTATTCACGCGTTTGTCATTAGCCAAATTACGTATGTGGCCGCGTACCATAGATGGTTCGCAGCAGAAAAAAATGAAGCTAAACAGCCTGGTCAGAAAAATCTACAAACAAGCGCTAGGACTCATGCAAAGCACAAGTACATAGAGGCTCCTAGAGCTAGGTCTACATAACACGCTTGAGGAACTGATAGAGGCGCAACGTATTGCACAGTACGAGCGCCTCTCTAAAACCAAGACTGGTCGATACATTCTAGAGAAACTTGGCATCACTTATCACACACAATATGGCACCAAATGCGATATTCCTCGAAACATACGGGCTGAGCTCACAGTACCACCGTTACCCAGAAACATGCACCCCGTACACCACGCAGGCAGAAGGCAAAGCAGTGCGAAAACCATGATAAAGAGCTTCGGAAAGAACAAAGAAGCGGTCTTCGTAGATGCCGCTCGTTACAAACAAAAACGCTGTTTTGTCGCAGCAGTGGTTAATCACAATAAACAATGCAGCACAAGTCTGACAATAAACACGACACTCATTGAAATGGCGGACGAGACAGCTATAGCTATGGCCATAGCCCAAACTGACGCCCATTATATAATTAGCGATTCACAGACGGCAGTTCGCAACTTTGCAAATGGCAGAATCTCCCCTGAGGCACTGCGTATTCTTAGAACAGGCAAAACAACCCAAGACGACAGATGTGTCTACATTCTATGGTTCCCAGCCCACACACCCGACCCAACGGGAGAGGTCAACCCTAACGAGGCTGCACACAACGTAGCTCGAGGACTCACTTTCCGGGCTATGACAAACGTTGGTCCCTCGTCAGAGTCTTCTGATGTGTGGGAGTGGGAGGACCGAATGACTACATTCAATGACATTACTAAACACTATAAACTGCAGAGGCGCGTTTACCCACCACCTCACCTTAAACTCAATAGGTCGCAGTCTGTCCAATGGCGACAGTTACAAACCAGGTCATATAAGAATCCCGCGCTACTACATGTTATATATCCAGATATATACACGACCGATCAGTGCAAAGATTGCGAACCACGAGCTACCTTAGAACATATCCTGTGGGAATGCCAGGGATTAATACACAGTGATAAGAACGCGGCCTCCACCGACAGCCTCCGCGCGCGTTGGCGGGCCGCGCTGCTCAGCTCAGCTCTGGACGATCAGCTCTGGGCAATCCAGCGGGCCGAGGAAGCCGCTAGGAGGCAAGACCTTCTAGCCGACACCTAGGCGGGAGCCCAGCCCACAAACACGTCGGATACGAAATAAAGTTTTTTCCATTCCATTCCAACTCTTAAAGCAGCTAGTTTAACCTAGAAAATGTATGCTAAAGCAAGATTTCCGTACTTCTGTGGAGAATAGACATGTAACTTATTACATCGTTACAGTACACAATTAAGAATAAAGAATCAAAGTGAAAGGAACTGCCGTTTATAATGCCTGCAGTCTTCCTAATACAATACTAAAATCGGTGGGCCCGCACATTCAATATAAAAGACAAGAATAAATATATGGTATTCTGCCTAATAAATCTCGTGCTTCAGTTGCATGCATATGGAAATCAAGAATTTCCCCACTACTTCGCCACTTGCAGCCCTCCGTAAAAATAAATCACGGTTTCACCTAAGGGCGAATCATTGAATGCGAGAGCAACAAATTGTAATGTTATATGAAATAAGGTTTGCAGCCAACGCTTTTAGATCCGATCTCGCTTAACTCTACAAAACATTGGTGTAAGAGAATTCGGCCGCTCTAGGGATAGAAGCGGTTTTCATGCAGTCTCTTCGCGTTGAGAGCACAGCACGTAGAAGGGCATACGAGCCGTTTGCTGAAGCCTTCCGAGATAGCGCGCGCGCCAGCGATCGCGATCGACAGCGACACAGCCCACCCCCCTCCCCCGGAGTCCCTTCATGCTCCTTTAAGACGGGCGGGATGTTTCCTCTCTACTTGAGGAGCAATCGAGGGTAGGCCTCGCACACGGGGTAAAGTATCGCATGCGCCCTCCATGCGACGGAGATTGGCTGGCTCGTTTCATCCCTGCTTGAGCCGCGTTCGAAGACAGCGCTCGTGCGCTTTTACTCGCGGGTAGAACATAAACCATGCGTGGGGCGATGTTATCGGTTTATACTTTATACGAAACATGACTATGACGGCGACGGCAAAAACCGTGCTCGTGTGATTGCTATCGCAATAAAATATTTTCAGCGTTACTCAAGCAGGCTTCTCCACATAGTGCAAAATACATGTCGTAAAATCAGCTGTTCATCTCAATAATTTTGAAAGGTTAGGAAACAGTAAACAACTGCAAAAATGTTATTTCTGTCCATAGGTCGGCAACCTCACTCGTGAGTCGACTCATCAGACTCGTCAGGCTCAGATCGAGCCGTGAGTCTGAGTCTGAGTGACACCAGGTGAGTGATATTCTGGTGAGTTTGAGTCCGAGTGAGTCCGGCTGAGAAAAATTTTAGTGAGTCTGGGTCCGAGTGAGCCCTAAGCGCAGAATATATTTCGTGAGTGAGTCTGAATGTGCTCCGCACTTCTTTGCCGACCTATGGTTCTATCTACAGAACCTTAGCATTAATATCAGCCTTATGTGGGTTAACGTTTATAATCCCGTCGACTCACACGTACTTCAAAGCACTTCCCCGCCACGGGGTGGTTTAGTGGTTATGGCACTCGACTGCTGACTCGGAGGTAGCGGTATCAAATCCCGGCCGCGGTGGCCGCATTTTCGATGGAGACGAAAATGTTTGAGGCCCATGTACTTAGATTTAGGTGCACGTTAAAGAACCCCAGCTCGTCGAAATTTCCGGAGCCCTCCACTACGGCGTCGCTCATATCATATCGTGGTTTTGGGACGTTAAATCCCAGATATTATTATTACTTCAAAGCACTAGTGTTCGTACGCCAGCTCAATATTTATTGTTCAGAGGTGTGAGGAGTTACGGATGGGGGGCAGGTGCCGTGACATCCCCCCCCCCCCCTACAGACTGCTTTCACAGGAAGCTCTTGATTAAAATATCTCGTGTGAGTTACCTCCTTCAATAAAAATGTCCTTACTGGATTGCAACCACTGATAAGTCATATTTGAAGGTACAAGATGAAAAGGCGCCAAGTAGAGCACCGATTATACGAGATATTTGTGTTAAAAAACATTGACACCATGGTTGAAAAAGCTAATTATACGCTAACGGACTCACAAGTCGATTCAGTCAGACTCAGACGGAGCCGTGAGTTTGAGTCCGAGTGAGAGTACGAGTCCGGCTGAGAAAATTTTCATTGTGTCTGAGTCCGGTTGAGTCCGGTTGAGGAAAATTTTGGGCGAGTGTAAGTCCGAGTGAGCTCTAAGGGCAAAATATAATTCAAGAGAGAGTCTGACTGAGCTCACATTTTTTTGCCGACCTATGGTTCTGAAAGACCTGTTCGAACTTCCGTTCGCTAAAATTTTTGCAAATGTCAACCGACATATCTTCGCACGCTAGCTTCTCTGCAGTATACTTGATTGCTAAGGTGAAGCAAGCTTCTGGTATGTTGTAGCAGCAGAGCTCGAGTTCCTGCCGTAAGCGGCGACTGCTCGAAACTCGGTGCAGCTGTGCAAAGCGATGTGGCAGCATAGTATAGCCATGTATAGTATAGTATAGCGAGGGGTGGGAGAGGGAAGTGAGGGTTAGGTGGAGTGGTATGAGGGTGGGGAGAATGGAAAGGAGGAGGAGGAGAAGGTAAAGCATAGCATAGCCATGTTCAGTAGATTACAGCAAGGCGTAAGAAAGAGAAGGGAGGGGGAGTTATGTGAGAGTGAGGAGGTGGGAAAGGAAGAGAGGAAAAGGGTAAAAGATAGCATAGCCATGTGTAGTGTAGAATAGCAAGGTGTGTGAAAGGAAAATGGGGGTGAGGAGGAGGGAAAGGAGGAAGAGAGAGGTTAAAGCATAGCTTAGCCTTGTATATATAGTATACCAAGGGTGTCCAGCAGTTGCAACACGCTTCAAGCTATCGGTGTTTGCATCTTGCTCAGCAGCACACGAACTGCACTAGGGTACTGACCATGCCGACGACTTGTCTATCTTCGCCCGTCAATTTATGAAGTAGAGACGAAGTGTCCCTTACTGTCGAAGTATGATGTCACTAGAACAGTATAGTATGGCAAGGCGGTGAGAAAGGGAAGTGAGGGTGAGGAGGAGGAAAAGTAGGAGGGGAAAGCCCCCAGCTAGTGGTTCGCGCCACTAGTGCGCAGCTGGCCCAGTTTTTTTTATTCCGTTTTTCTGTACAGGCTTAAAAATGAGAGAAATAAAGCTCTACATAAAATAGTGGACACATATAATGACACCTAAGCTACATCTTAATTTCAGAACAATTGAAAATTCCGCACTCTTCTCAGCTCTCTCGAGCCATGTTGGGTTCACAAGACTACATTTCATGCGGTTATGACAGCAATAAAACGAAATATTACTTTTCGGGGAACAAAGATGGATGTAAAACGGTAGACAACATGACAATTTCCCCTCTTAGAACTGAGCCTAACTGTACAAAATTAAGATAATTTATTTTTCTTTATCTTACTGAGGGCCAATGCGACCTTTCTAAAGAAAACAAGGTGTTAAAAGGTATTACAATAAAGAAGCGCATACGCCTCAGGCTCCTAAATGCGGGTGTTATATCAGAGGTATTACTTAAAATTCGGACAAGCATATGCGAGCCTCCCATATGCATGTCAAGTGAAGCGATCCTTATCTTCTTGCGTACAAACTCCCAAAGTAAGTAGCGGATATTCAGGCGAACGACCTGTGTTCCCGCACTTTTTGTCTGACCTGTCAGAAGTTTCTTTCTCTCTTTCTAGTAGAGGGCATCCTTGTACGATACAAAGGGGAAAACAGAAAAATAAATAAAGAACGAAACCACCTTTGAGGGAGCAGAAAACTGGACGCTAGTCTTGTTGACCTCCGTAGATTTTCTCTCCTTGCTTTCTCTCCCGCTTCTTTTTATCTCTCTTTCTCCCTTTTTCTTCAAAGTACAGCTTAGGCGAAATTATACGAAATGCCTAAGGTTTAAAGAAAGCACAAATGACGAAATAGGAGTCTGTTTGTGTCGTTCCACTGCTGAACTTCCGTCGCTTGCACTTAAGTCCCAAAGTTCTATGTCTCACTTCTCTCTCGCTCTCTCCTATCGCCCCCTCCACCCCCTTCCCCACACGCAGACACACACACACACACACGGCATCACGACGTTACGACGTTGGCAAGCTTATTGTGCACGTAGACAAGATGGGGCGTGATCTGCCTAATTCCGAGTTTATAATTGATGTCCGCAGTATAAGTGAACAAAGCGCCAAGCATATAGCTACGCAGTTTACCTCCACTGCACAGCAACATTGTTAAGCAGAAAAGTGGCAGTACAGAGTTGCGTTGGGGAGATCGAGGAGTCGCGTGAACGTCACAAGCTGCAGACTCATGACTGTCACAATAATCACGAGGCTTATTTCAACCGGATACTGAACTTATACCTGTCTGCTCATTACGGAAGGATGAACGAAACGTCTCTCCTAGCTTTAAACGCCTCTTCGCAACAATAAAAATGAGCGAAAAGCTCTGCCAATGGCGTAGAGTTTCACATTTCGCAACACATCCTAATGTCCGAGCAACACTCGAGGACCTTGGAAAGTTAACAGGCTGTTGCTTGCTTTTAACGCGCACGTGCGAGTCTGCGAGTGAAAGGACCCTCATCCCGAAAGCTCACCGTCACCTAAAGATCACCGTCACCACATGTTGTACCAAAAAAGAACGTCTCTCTTGCGGCTTCCATTCGAGTGCCCAAGGCTCTACACAGTCTTCACGCGGTTCGCGTAACTGGAGAGGCCTGTGACGTCTGGGTGGGCGCGCAATGAAAACAAAGGGGCCCCGTTCTTGGCGCCACAGCGCCTTACCCCATTCCGGCGACCGGTCACGTATGCGGCAGCCGTCGTCAGCTGGCCGCGATAACACACGCTGTCGTTGGCCCATATGGAGCGCGATCGTCGCCTTGTGCACTCCACGAATTTGCAGCGAGAGCACGTAGGTACCATATAGATGAAGCGCCAGTATACTATACTCAGATGGGTCCCGAAGAAGCGTTGGTCCAGCAGCAATGGCCGGATTAAAGAAATAGCCGGGCGCTTGTAGGACCCACCACAACAGCCCTGATCGACGTATTAAAATGCGCGCCGCGAGCCGGTTTCTTCGCCGTGAGTCTCTATAGTTTCCAAGTTCGCGGATTGTCATTATTAGTTGGTCCTATATAGCATGCGCCGGCGTGAAGTCATCAACTCGATTGTTTTTCTTCTTGTTTTTCTATTTCTTGCGCGAACTGCACATGACAGCAATGATGCAACCCCGGAGAGGCCGTTAGCTTTCGTAACCAGTACCCACTACTTACCACTGACCCTAAAATATCGCGAAATGGAGAATGCGGCAAAAAAAAAAGGCATGCTGCTCATATAGCTTCTCATGATCGTGCACGAAACGCCAAGCGCATGCGGCAAGCCAGTTAAGACGGCACGTGTCGCGCATACACTAAATCCAAGAGGGACTTTCTGTACCTTTTTGTGCCTTTCATGACAATTTTGTTCCCATCTGTACCTGTAATCAAAATTCGATGTCCTATCTGTGCCGTGCGCTACACAGCTTTCTAGGCATCCACCTGCACAGAATGGAATGGCTCATGTTTACTGTGCAGTTCAAATCTCTCACTACGTAGGTAATTTTCAGATAGTGACGTCAGCCTCCTAATTCGAAAATTTCTCAACTTATGCGGATGTTTTCAGATTATTTTAAGTATAGTTTCATTTTTTTATGAACTGCGCAAGCCTCTTAGTGCTTTGTTACAGATTTTCATGCCTTTCTTCAATCGTGCGATCTACTTCACAAAACTTGTGGCACGTGAAGACCTGCTGCGCTTTCGAAAATTTTTGTAAGCCAGTTTTAGTTCGTTCTGCAAAGAACAGTACTCAGTGCAAACATGTCTAAATAGTTACAGCGCAAAAAAAAAAAAACGCAGACAGAAGAGAGGACATAACAAAAGCGTGGTGGGATGAAGACGCTCCCAGCTAACGCGGAACTAATAGAAGCCAAAGAGATTGCAAGATTGTGTCCACCATGTGTAAGTGTGGCATCTGCTGCTTTGACTAAAAATAAAGAACTCGTGCTTTTGTCTCGCGCATTACAGTCACATATATTGTAGACATTTATTTTTGTTATGTTTTTTATTGGCAGTCACGGTATTCTATCAGCGCTTCGTCTGTCGTGTCCTCTCTTCTGTTAGCGTTTTTTCCGCGCTGTAACTATTTCGACATTTACAACCAACTCGACCAAAGAATCGCACTCCGTGCAAACAAATGCTCCATCCTCTCCTCTAAAACATGTCAATCAAAGTAAAATTACCTGTTACTTCCCTGAATATTCCGCCACTTTGCAAACCAATCTTTATTATACCTTTCCCTATAATTCACTGAACAGTGTAAACGTATGTACGTCTATCACGTCTCATAGTGAACGTTACGTCTTGCATTCGCATTAGCTAATAACATATGCAAGTGGTTGGGAAACGAGCGTCGCGAGTACACTTTCGTCGCAAATTGTAAGCATGAACGCGACAGTTGCACCATTTAAACCCCGCCTTGACTTTTTTTTACTCTTTCTAAGGATGGGTGGGCACGGGGGGGTGGGGGATACGGAGTTGGGGAGGGTTGTAAACTAGCGACGTGAACAATTTTAAGAAGTGTGGCGCAAGCAGCAGTTCATTAACGATTTCACGAGAAACTGATTATCCTAGGTATGCGTCCGTACAGGTTCGATACACAAGACAACGTAAGACACGAGTTGTCATTGCAGAAGTACTTGATTTCTTTTTGTTTGTTTCTTTCGTCTGTGTTTGTCACCATGACGTAAATATGCTGCTCTTTCTTGTTGGTTTGTTTTTTACTCGCTTCATTTTTTTTTCTGCCTAAGCTGTAATATACTGACTAATGCAGAGCGTCGCGTTAGTTTTTTACTCTAATATACTAGTTTTTTATTATTATTAAGTTCTGTTAGAAGCCATTGCATGTGCTTGTCGTCTTCCTGTTTGTTTTGGGAGCGTCGTACTTTCTCCAGCACTGTCAAAAAACAAAAAGAAAGAAAGCAAACCCCATATGTAAATTACTTCCACAAGACTGTTTCACACACACACACACACACACACACACACACACACACACACACACACAACACACACACACACACACACACACACACACACACACACACGCACGCACGCACGCACGCACGCGCGCGCGCGCACGCACACACACACACACACACACACACACACACACACACACACACACACACACACAGAGAGAGAGAGAGAGAGAGACAGCTGCGACAATATACTCTAAATGAAAAGGGTGATTTTCTACGGAGTCCCGTACTTGAGCGTCGTCGAGCTCCCTAACTTCAATCTAAGTGGACGTAGTGCATTTGAGGGCAGAGCTGATTTATCACGAATAGTTCAGAATACCCGTTACAAAAGGAGTCCTCAGTACTCCTGTTGTTCTTGGTGCACGTTTGCCATAATATGCATACTGCCTAACTCAACCATTACGCAGTTTGTGCAAAACTGCTGTTTACAGGAAATTTAAAGAGCCGCCCGCTACCGTGAAACTGCCTCTTATATGTAGACAGTCACTCGAATTCCCCCTTCTCTGATGCGTCACACATACAATTACATTCGGTCCAGCCGTTTTCTGGTAAAAACTTTTGTGCCTTTTATGTCCTAATTATCTATACGTTATGTTATCTGAGTGGGCGGCGCTGAAGTTAGCCTCTACAGCTAAGACTTTCTGCGTTGTGAACATACCCTAGCCTTAGCAGGTTCTGAAACTGCGTAGTGGCTATTATTAAGCTGCTTGCGTGTCTGGCACACCTCGTCTCACTGTGTTCAGTATTCTGTTTTTTTTTATTCTAATATAGGTAGACTATCGTTGTGCCACAACACATGTGCCTTTATAGTATTGCATGGTCTTGGTTCTCGCTTTTTTTCTTTTTCTTTGGTTTGATACTTATGCAAACAAAAAGGAGCACCACTTCTGGGCTTCACCAGAGCGTTGAAGGCAACAAACCCTGCTTTTTCCTTTCGTAAGAAACCGCGTCATATATTTTAACTAATAATGTCAGTCACCACCGTAGTCAACACGTTTCCACGCCGGTCAACGTGTCCGAATGCTCCCGACAATTTTGCAACCGCCCTTTCACGTTTTCACATCCTCTGAAGTTTAAAACCGAGCTCACGCAACCAACACACACAAAAAAAGAGGAAAGAACAGTATAAACGTTTGACCTATCCGAAAGTTACGGCGAAGTTTAATAAATCGCAGGGGAGACGTTGTCACATGCCGTGACAAATGGGGCACTCATCGGTTTTGCGGCGCCCCGAGGCATTCACTCACCTCGACCTTTGCCACATTCGACTACACCTCCTCCTTCTCCTCTTGCATTAGGAGGCGGCCGACGGCGGCAGAGGGCGCAGCGGACGCAATCCCAGTCCCCTTCTCTCTGCCACGGAGGCGTACTACGTGTCTGCAGCCCTCTACGCGCTGGACCTAAAAAAAAATTGTTAGCGCATAATTGAAGCTACCGCCTTCAACTGTTCATGTCGTCTGCACGTGACGCAACTTTTTTTCTCAATGCGCTTTCTCAAACAAAAAAAAGAAAGAATTAAAAATAGGAGCGGACAAGAGCCAGGGTTCGTGGGAGAGTGATTTCCTTCCCGTCTACTTGAAAGCTTTCCGTGCCGTTTTTCGCCGCAGCACTGTGCGTGACCCAGTTCGCCCCCTTCGGTATTTCGCTGTAATGCCCTATTCCTTTCCTTCTTTCATTCTTTCCCTCGCATCTACATTTTTTTAAAAATATCTATTGCCAGCACTTCAAAGCGCTTCTCCTACGTCTTTTTCTCTCGCTTCTTTCTCCACCACTCTCTCTTCCTCTCATTCAGTCGCGCTGCACTTGCGGAGATCTGGAAAATTTGTCGAACGAAATTTCGACATCGCCGATTGTCGAATGGTGCCGAACTTCGTGGCGCAATGCCTCCTTTCCCATCTGGTGTACAGCGATGGCGCACGGTCTTGCGCCGCGCAGGGGGCTCTCTCGCGCCAAATGACGCGCGCAATCTCTGGTGCAGCTGGTTCTGCGTGTGTGTGCGGCGAATTGAAATTCGGTGCGGTTGCTGGTATTCGTATGTTTCCTCTCGTTTCGATTATATTTCTTTGCATTCTCACACGAGGCTATAGACGGGACAACGGCCGAGGCGAAACAAGAGCCAGATAAAGAAAACGGGGGGCGAGGAAATGTCTGCGTTATGTGTGGAGCGTGAATTGAAGGAGAGAATGCTCTCTAACGTTACAGCGCGGGGTGAAAAAGGGCTATAGGGACATAAATATATATAGGGGGCCACAACTTGATATGACAGATCTCTCTTGAGTTTTCGCCGAGCGGAAAACGAGATAACAAATTGCGTTGCCATTGAAACGAAGCGCACGCGCAGGCTCGCGCGGGTCGGCGTGACCAACAAGCGTGGTCGATAACTTGTTTAAGCTTTCTCCTGTGCCTTTGCTGTTACTATGTTGTTCCTTTATATATTTAAATTGAATCGATAAGTGAACTATACCGTTCTTTGTCGAAAGAAATATAAATAAATGAGATAGAAATGCAAAGGACGTTCCGCTATATTGAATGGTGGCTTTTATAGCAGCGTTGAGATAGGGCGACCTCAAACGCTAATTTTTGTTTCTTTGAGCAAGCACTAACTGTTCGCGTGCGCCGCCGAAGAGCCTCATTTTGGGCTTCAAAGAATGTCCTGCATTTTTGGGGGGAGGGGTTCTCAATTTATTCGTTGTGTTCAAAATTTTGGCATATCCGCAATAATGAAAAGGAAAAAAAGAAACCTGCGATCAAACGAAGAGGCTCGTCTGGAAGATAGTGACATACTTGGTTGTTATTAATGCATTTCATCTTTGTTTTATCTCAATGACAGAGTGTATATTTAGGCGACTGTTGACTATGTTCTCTTGAGCGTTATGCTATGCTTTTCCGTGATAATTCATCTGGATAGCGTATGTGCCAACTGCTGACTTCAGAACTTCCTATAAAGAGACGTTGCTCTTTGTATTTTAGAGGTCATGTTGGAGCGCCGTTGTCTTATTCAAGTTGTATATTGTACGTGCTGCGTGTTTGTTATATTCTGGTGTTACTGCGAGAACGCTGTTTTATATGTAAATTTTGGACCGTGTATAATCTATGCTCGACCACTCTGAAGGCTGAGGAGTAGCCTACACTTTACCTATGCGTCGACATCTCCTTATATCATGTAATAAAAAAATGAAGACGCTGCTGCAATGCCCAGCCCAGGATATGATCTGTGACGCTATGGCGCACCTAGCAAACATGATGAGTTTCATGGTTTAGACTTGTATTCTTTCACCGTGTACACTGAGTGTGTAGAGGTGAGAGGCCGAGGGGTTTTGAAGAAGAAAAATGTTTTATGCTACCATACACTGCACGCATGGGGAGGGGGAGGTAGAGAGGTATGATGGTAATGAGAGAGAGAGAGAGAAAGCACAAAACACAGGCATCACCTAGCGACCTATACAACTTATTATATATGGCGCCTTCCGCATAACGTATCTTCAGTGCTTTGAAATGTATCTTACTTATACTTGGTGCCAACGATTTAAAGGCGTAAAGAGAGCTTAAATACGGATCTAAAGGCGTAAAGGGAGACCTTAAATACGAAATTCATAAAAACATTTTAAATTATAGTCCACAATATTACGAGGCAAAACAGCATTCTGATTACTATGCACGCCGCAAGGGAAAGCTCGGGTCAAATGTTGACCACGTGGAGTTTTTTGACGTGCACCTTAAGTCATACTGGCAATGTGTTTTCGATATTTATCCCCATCTAACTGCTCCCGCAGCGACCAGGATTAAACCCGAAACCTGCAGCTCTGCCCCAGAACACTGTATTTTTATTTATTTATTTATTTAATTTTACATACTGCAGCCTCAATTATTGCAGGAGTGGGAAAAGAAGAAAACAACAACAGGAAATCAGCATTCATGAACAGGCTTCAGAATTTCTTTAGGTGGTAAGCAACGGACACTTCCGGGCAGCAATTCCAGGCTTCTATAGTGGAAGGAAAAAAAGCTATATTTGAACATGTCAGTGCGGGTAAAAAAAGATTACAATGTTAAGGGCGTGGTCGCTCCGCGTAGATAAAGGTCTGGAGAACTTAAGATAACTGTCTCGAGTGTCGAGGTCGGGAGAATTGATTAGACTGTAAAGAAATTTCAGGCATTCAACATGGCGACGCTTTGCCAGTGTTGTGAGACCTAGCTGGGGAAGCAAATTCGACTGAGAAAAATCTCCGTCATATCTTTTGCATACAAAATGCACAGCGCCTTTTTGAACGGATTCTAATTTTTATATGGATTCTATGCAGTGGGTTAATGCTTAAACAAAAAAAGAAAAAGAGAAAGAAAATCACTTGACTATTTTTTATCAGTCCTGACTTGCCACGTATAAGACTCTATTTAGAGAGACACGTGAACTCTCTTTGGAGATCCTTACACTCTCTTAGGAGAGCCGTGGGACCCAAACAAGAGTTAACGTGCCTGTTTAAAGAGAGTCATATACGTGACAAGTCACAACTCCCCGGAAGGAGTCACACATACTCTTTTTTATTTATTGTGCGACTGAGGAACATCCTTTTTAGGCAACATATTCGAATAAACATATATATAGGAACACAAACGAAGATTCTTTGATTTTTTACAATAAAAACGTTTTTCTGTCTACATGTTTCGGGGATCAGTGTGCGTAATATCGGGGAAATATTTAGGTACAACTTTCTAACTGTATTACGGGGTATCCATGACTCATTTAGCGTATGCGTTCCCGCTTGTCTATACTTATGAAACAACAACATGCTCTAATTCCATATTTTCCACGCATTCATTCTTCTCTTGGATGACTGTGTACCCTTTCGGAAACCTTCTATAGGTAAATATTTACTTTTGGTCCAGTAAATGTGCGCGGAGGACACGCGGAAATTCATTAATGGAACGCCTGAACGCACCTCATCTGATCTAAAAAAAAAAAAAGAAACACGGCAGATCAAAAATTGATGTGGCGTCTTGGTCGAAAATTGATGACGGCTGTACCTGGTCGTACATTTTCGTGTATGCGTAAGAAGGGAGACCGTGTGTCCTTCGTAAGGATCGTTACTCATGCGTGTGTGCGTGTGTGCGTGTGCGTGCGCGTTCGTGGGTGTGCGTGGGTGTGCGCGTGTGTGTGCAATTTTTTTCTGTTGTCACGTGATTGTGATGATGAAGAAGTAAGAAGTGATGAAGGTAAAGCCGCAACACTTTATGGGACGAACTTGTCTGAACATTAACTAACATGCATTTACTGTAAACACGCACAACACAGCAATAGCTGTGAGTGCGCTCGTCGAATAATCTGATCGTTGGTGCAACTCGTCGGCTTTTGTACATGCAGGATCGAAGATTCCAGCGTTATATAATGATGAAATACGCTGTACGAACCAGTTAGTCCTGGCCGAGAGCACAGCATCTTTAGCAAACTCTTTGAAACCGCACAACAATGTCATTACGTCAGCTTCGCTTTATTGAAAAAGTTTCTTCAACAACATCTTGATACCATCCGCTTCCCCGATCTGGGTTTTCAGCAAAGGATTTAGTCCTCTGCGCTGCCGATCCTGTCGGTGCGACGCATAGGCCGACGCGGTTGTTTCCTGCGGGACCTGGCTGAGCTACACGCGTGAAACACTCGTTGTGCCAACGCATTGTTCGACAAACGGCCTCGTCGTCGAAGCTAATCCCTCTGCGAAATTGCGACGCTGGCGGCGGAGCTGAGAAAGAGATTACGAAGGACCGTGGCGCGCCTCTCGTGGTAATGCCGCTGCCCCGTGCGGCCACCTCCTCATACCTCGTTATAAATGTGTGAAATGCAAGCCTATCTCAGAACTTCCACGAAGCGGGTCGGCGGTACGGAACGGGGGCGAAGGCAGAGTCCGATTGGAAACTCGACAACTCTGCGGGTGGGAATATAATTCCGCCGTTACGAACCGCGACGTACAAGCTGCAGCTAACGGGAGTTCCTTCGGGACTTAGAGGAGATTGACCTTCAAATGATATATTCAGAAAAAAAAATTCAGGAGGCCTTACCCTTTCGGGAAAATGGGAGCAAGCGAAGCTTGGCGTGGGCGTGCCTGACATGCTACCTTTCTTTCTTTCTTTCTTTCTTTCTTTCTTTCTTTCTTTCTTTCTTTCTTTCTTTCTTTCTTTCTTTCTTTCTTTCTTTCTTTCTTTCTTTCTTTCTTTCTTTCTTTCTTTCTTTCTTTCTTTCTTTCTTTCTTTCTTTCTTTCTTTCTTTCTTCCTTTCTTCCTTTCTTCCTTTCTTTCTTCCTTTCTTTCTTTCTTTCTTTCTTTCTCTCGCATGGCGCAATGCTCCCTCACAACGTTTTCCTTCCTCCATGCCGGGAATGTGACCTTCATCCACGTGCTTAACAGCGCTACACTTCTGTTGCTACAGGCAACAACAACGGTCATGCGTTCATGTCCAGGAACCAGTGAAATGTGGCAATGTGAAATGACAAGTCACTTTGATAAAAGATCAGACAGCCATATCGGAAACGGCCGATCGCCCACAAGCCCACGATTGAGAGAGCATCAGTTACTGGAAGATTCCACATACAAATACGTAGGTGACCTTCGTACCTGCGAGGGCCGCATTTCTGTAGGCTTGCCGGGTATAACGCGCACTATGCCGCCTCCGCCATCTGCGCCACCGGAATCTGTAGCTCAAAGCAAGCTTCACTTGAAAAATTCTTCCACGAAGTTCGATTCTATGGGTGAAACTTCTCACACACGACGACTGCTGTCGCAACGATAATGCCTCTACGTTCCGATGGCGCATTCTTCTTTTTTTTTTTTTCACACGTATACGCGCTCCTCGAATGATGGCCCGGCCGCTGAACCTGTTACAATTTAATGAAAGAGAGGGACGAGAAATGACGTAGGCGATGTCGTCTCACGCATGCAAACTTGTGATGCAGAACTATCGATTGTACTATCGATATTTAGTCACTATCGAACTATAGATAGAAAAGAAAACTATCGATAGCGCTATCAATAATAAGCTGCATAGTACTACCCATAAGATCAAATGAACCACGCGAGCTCACTGCAGCATAAACCTGGTTCCCCAATGTGTATAACAGGAGGAGCAGGCTGAAGAGAATGAAAGTTGACATGCTTACGCTCCTTCACCGGAATTCTTGGCTGACACATGACAATTAAGTTCAATTATTCAGGTGTGCAGGAAACGAGATCGTTACACTTGACGTTACTGTGCGGCTTCAAACTTATATTGCATTTTGTGATTTCAAAATACACATATCAGGAACTAGGTTTGTCCATTGTAAGGTTTTAAATGGTTACTTTTGAATGTGAATTTACTGATGGGCATATTCCTGCATTTTCACTGCTGAAATAATTTTTATTTTGCCAAAATATTGCTCATAAATTAAGTAAACTGAGTATTGCTGATAGTGGGCTATCGCAAATGCTTTTTGACAATACTGCCGGCCAGCAACAGCACAATTATTCACAGCACTATTGATAGTAATCTTGGTGGTAATACCACCAACGGTACTATCGACTGCACTATCGATAATACTATCGATAGCTTAACGATAGTCGTACTATCGATAGTTTCTTTACACGAACGATTGTTACAAAAACCTATCGATGCTATCGATAGTCGATTTGTTGCTAACAACTCTATTGATAGCAAGGTGTGTGACCGGGCTAGTTGGTATTCCATATTGGCGTGAACAGCGCGTGTAATACACAAGGACGAAGAAACGACGAGGACTAGCGCTGACTTCCAACTGAAATTTATTAACACAAACATAGAAAAACGAGAACAAGTAGGCACACGTGATCAACGCTCATTTGAATTGCGCATGACGGCAGGCATGGAGAGGGAACCAAGAACCAAGAAGAATTAATAAGGAAAAACCACAAAACCGCGAAAAGACCGGAGTATGTCTAGGTTATCTGGCCGGATGAACTTTCTATGTTTGCGTTAATAAATTTCAGTTGGAAGTCAGCGCTAGTCCTCGTCGTTTCTTCGTCCTTGTGTATTACACGCGCTGTTCACGTCTATTGATAGTCCTGCAGAGCTTTCGCCGACCGGGCCTTAGGTCTCCCACGTCGATCGATAGTCGATCTGCCGATAGTTTTCCATCACTAACGCAAACACGCGTGTCAAAGGAGCACAAGCCGTTCCATACCCGATTCATTGATACGACGGCATAAGTGACTTGATTATGCTAATATCTCGTTGTTATGTCGTGCATATTCTGAAACATATATCTAGTTAAGCGACCATGGCCACAACAGAGGCCCGGACTCGCATTTGCTTTCGTATAAGTTAACTCGTTCTCTTGACAGGTATACATTTGTTAGTATGTCCGCGATCGAGATTGCCTGATATGTGCGTTTACGACCAACGTCTGTTGCAAATACAGACACAGATTTTTACGCATACGCATAGAAGGTAAAAGAAACCATACGCACTCAAGAGAAGGAATAAACATGCTTACTGGTGATGTAGAAATGGATATGGGCCGGGCACGTAGCATGTCGGCAGGATAACCGGTGGTCATTAAGGGTAACTGACTGGATTCCAAGAGATGGCAAACGCGTGAGGGGTAGACAGAAAATTAGGTGGGTAGATGAGATTAAGAAGTTTGTAGGTATAACGTGGCAGCAGGAAGCACAGGACCGTGTTGATTGGCGGAACATGGGAGAGGCCTTTGCCCTGAAGTGGGCGTAGACAGGCCGATGATGATGATGACTGGTGACGTGGTCTGCCCGGCAATACCGTCTACAACGAAAGGCGGGGGAACAAATACTGACAATGTGTTTGCTGCGCAAACGTTTCAGTCAATAGGAAATCGACTAAACTTATGAAAGATGAATTCCGAACGAAACTTGATATATCATTTCTGAATCGCTCCGAACGCAAATAACCAGTTGTACCTGCCCTCCCTCCAGCGTATGTGAATACCTGTACCTTTTTTTTTTTCAAATCATCCCACGTTTCCTCCGAAAAGATAACGCTTTGCCGCGGCCGCTCACGACAGCAGGATGTTTTCAAAGCCGGTTTCTTTGCTTCCACGCCACTTCTTCGTGCATTCAGTTCGTGCTAAGTAATGTTTTAAATTCTGCAGTAACGTCAACGTGATAAAAAGAACCTCGACATGAAGTCTTTCGTAACCTTTTACCATTACTTCTCATGTGTGGCAGCATTTATTATAACGTAATGCCTTTCGGCCGCTGTCGCCTTAGCAAAGAACGGTGTACGCACCTCCTGCTTTCAGACGATAAGGGATTACCATACAGGCGCATAAAAGCGACATAAGGAAATAAGATCAAAGGGAAAAAAAAGAATATCTGTGCTATGCGTTAAGCTGTGCTACGTATTTCGAAAAAATAAATGCTACCAAGCTTTCGGTTAAACATAACTTCTGTTTCACTTCCCTTAAAAAAAAACATGTTCTTTTTTTAAATTGTAGCTCAAGAAACTACTGATACATCAATGCACCTCGTCGCAGTGCCATGTTTAGAATTCATTACAAGTGGATACGACTTTTCAAGCCAACGACTACGATCCAAAGTTGCAATATGCGGTGAAAGAAATGCTGAAGAGAAAAAGAGCGAGACTTAGTCATTTCGTGGGCTTTTTCATTCCATTCCGTATGGAAACGATGTCGTGTCGAGTTGTTCTACATGCCGGGGATGATTTTCGAAAATTTTGTTCAATCTACAAAAAGTTCATTACGAGCCACATAATCATAAGATTTGTTACTGATACAGAGTTTAATGAGGACAAAACTAATATTTTCTATTTTGGTGACGCATTGATGTCCTGCACCGTCGGGAAACAAGATGACTAATAGCAACTGTGGCCCGAATCGTATAGACGTGGCGAGCCCATGAAACGCGCGGCGGGCGCGAACGAGCTTATTGCATTACCATCAACAATGCGACGGCGATGCGCCGCAGGCTGAGCCAACCCTTGCCGTCTCGCCGGGGAAAACCAATATGGAGCCTCCGTCATTGATTCCGCACCCGTCTGACTCATTCGTTCTACGGCTTGCCACGCGCTTGAAGCGCGTGAGAATACGTGAACCGTCATCCGAAAAGAAGGGTCGAGTGCAGGGCATAGGCTTGCCCAGAATTCTTTCTCCATTAGGGGAGGGGGGTGCAAGTGTCACCCTTGCCCCTTCCTGTGCGCATGCGTATGGTGGTGAGTGTGTAACGTGTTTGTAAGTGAAGCACAACGTTGAGTAGAGACGTGCCTCCTATGGTTAACCGCATGGCAGAGGCGTAGGCGAAGGAAGCCGACATACAGGCTGACTTTCCCATTCCTCCGGTGAGGTTAGGATTACGTATGACACACATGAGCCAAGCGACGAGAGCACAAAACGACGACAAAGAAGTGCCGTGAGACGAACGAGCAATGACCTTATTTGGTATGCAAAAGCAAAGTGTACTACGCGTGGATAGATGGAGAGCCCTGAAACAGAATTCCTACAAGTGGCCACAATTTAAATAATAAAGTACAAGACTGAAAGACTGGGATGCGGTGCCTCGCTGGTTACGCGGTCGCCCTCATTCCGTGCTTCTGTTTTTTTTTTTTTTTCTCGCGCGCACACCACCGTATTCGAAGGGTTCGGCCAGGGACCAAATTACCTAGCCACTGGCCAACTTCCCTATATCCTGACAATTGTTATAGCACGAACTCAGGACAAGGACAAAAGGTACACGAAGACGTGTCCTTCCTTGTCCTGAGTTTGCGCTATAACAATTGTCATGAGCTACCAACTAGCCCAAGCCGCCATCCATATATATCCGTTGAGGGTCTCGCACAGCTGTCTGCAGTCCGCAAACTCGCCATCAATAGTCATTGGTAAGAGCATTTTAAATATTTGGAAACGGGATTTGACTAAGTGGTTAATATTAATAAGAAAAAGCGACTTAATGCAATTATACTTTTTTTGTGTGATTTACAGAGATACCATTTGGCGTCTCGACTTAGGAAACGGAGTAGTGTATACGTGTGTATACGTGACAACCACAGAGTGGAAATGTTTGTCGCCACATAAAGAACGAACGACCGACCTGCATCATGTGAAAATCTATATTTTAGAGTACTTGGTACGGTCACACACTAACTAGGGACGAAGAAACCTCATGTCCTACCTTAAGAGAAAAAAAAAAGAAAAAGACCAACTTAGCATCAGCGTTTTCTTCCTTCCTGCTAATCTAGCCGGCTATAGACGCCACATAGACTAACGAGAGTTCTATATGAAGGCTAGCAAACTGGACAAGGTCTAGTAAACCTGTCGGCTTTTTATTCATTCTGTTTCTTTCTTCCTCTGGCTCTAAAGTGATTCACAGATAGTTACGCCTACCACGCCATTCAAATAAAAAAATAATAAAAGATGGAATGTGGCATGGTAGAGTGTCATCACGTCTTTCGCCACTTTCGTGAAAGCATACAGCCGGTACATTTAATCGACAAATGCATTAGCTGTAATAACAACTGATGTGGCTTTTCACTGCCGCGTGGCACTAATGCACTAATGCACGCGTATAGGTGAATACAGCATTGACTTGAAGGGAACAACATATGTACGAAAAGTAGTGATCTAATTACGCCGCATGACGGACGCGACACTCCATCGAAACAGTGTTCGCCTCCAAAAATAACGCGTGACCGAAGTATAATCCGCGAACTACAGACCCCCACAGCGTTAAAGCACCCCGCACTGGTTAAGCGATATGTATTATGCACGGCGTTTTGGAGCAGTCGGTTAATCCTATAACTTCCAGTTAAATTCAGTAGATACCCGAAACACATAGCGTATATAGTCTCTGAATACCCTCGCCATGGTATTCTGGTGGTTATGGTGCTCGACTGCTGACCCCAAGGCGACGGGATCGAATCACGTCCGCGGCGGCGGTATTTTCGATGGAGGCCAAAAAATGTTTGAGACCCGTGCACTTAGATTTAGGTGCACGTTAAAGAACCCCAGGTGGTCGAAATTCCCGGAGCCCTCCACTACGGCGTCCCCGATAATCACAGCAACATTTAATATATTATAGCCTCTGAATATCGTCAAGCGTTTTGGCGTTCGTGAAATGTTAATTTCCTGCCGATTCCGCAGTTTCCCACTTCTGCACCTGCTTCAGCAAGCACATTTCGTGCACACAGAAACTTCTGGCGCGAGTATTAATTTTTGCAAGTTGAAAACCGCGTGCATAATAACGAGGCCTTTTGCCTCGGAATGGTAAATTACCACCAGTGTAAATGCTGCGAGGTTTGCTGTTCCTGCATATATTATCACGCAGCAGCAATAAGAGGTCATCAACCTCTTTCAGAACTCCTCTTAATCTCTGCGCACGATCGGTCATGCTGCCGCGTCGAGTCTACCGTTGCAAAGATATTAATTTAATATTCGGATCAATGTAAGGTGCAGAATACATGCATGTTTAGAAGGATCGAGCATGAAAAACAACTTTTAAAGGGAAATGAAGTATTCGTTCGTCAATAAAAGGGGGGTCAGTGCGTCATTGAGTTGTAGTACGGCGATGACATTGTATGAAATCAGCGATCGTTTTTCTCATTGTCAATGCTTCAGTGAAATCCTGCCTTTAGGAGACGAATACCATTTTGAATCACGGTTGACGCGATACAAATACAACGGCAACATCCACTTTCACGCTTCTATAAAAGAGAGAAAGAATAGTATAGTAGTTCAACAACCTCAATATGAAAGAAAAAAAAGAACAAAGCGGGGAACTTGGTATAAATGATATCGTTCCAATCCCAGCAAAAACAATAACATGGCAGCGCATGCACTGCGCATTTCCCCGTGAGCGCCGGACGGCAAGGAAGATAAATCAGCGCAAAACGTATACCTACCGGAACTCCGCAAGCGAGGCAATCTTCAATGCCCCTCGGTTGGTTTGCTGGCACCAAAGACCACTCGAAGTCTCGTGGTGTCACGTCCAGCCTGACCGATTGAGCCTGTCTGACGGCAGGCGCTCGGCACACGAAGCAGCGTCAACAGGCCATCGCCCGCTTAATGAAGCCATCTTACCGGCATTGCCGGCAATATGTGAGCAAGTGCGTCCAGTCTATACAAGACAGTGCTGTATATTTGACCCTTCAACTCTTTTCCTCTCGCAACCCACGAGAGGGCGCGAGAGTTCGGCAATGCGCCTGTGGCTCACGAAGATCGAGAGCCCTTGGCGTGCAGCTTCTGTGTTCCCTTTGTTCTTGCATTTATATCCCTGCAGGCTCGCGGCGTCTCCTTCTCCACGGCGTTGTCACGAACCTCGCTCATCTACGCGGCACTGGTACTCTATAGCCTCCTTTTGTTTTCTCCCAGAACAAAAGGCTTTCCCGCCTTGCATGCGTACCTTCCTTCTCTCGCTCCGCGACGCCAAGGAGGCCTCGGTAAGACGAGAGATGACGACACATGCCAAGAAGCGATGCGCGAGGGAGCTACTGCTGCGGCTCATGCTTCAAAAAGCGCATAGCACCTTCGAAAGACTGGAGAATGCGAAGCACGTGCCGGCCATGACGCAAAGCCCTGTCAGACTCTGAAGACCGTGGCTCCCAAGAGAGAGCTGTTAGATGACGCCTTCATGGCATATTTTGCGAACTACGGGTATAGACCAGAATTTCCAGCGCTCGTAGGGGTCCGCCATGTTTGGCCGACCGAGGCGCCGCGGTGCGAGCATTTGCTTGGGGGCTGCTGAAACGCGCTAGCGTACAGCGCGGTGCACCACGTTTGTGGCTCTCAGTAGCGGGCAATGGCAGATTCGCGAGCGCTGCAGCCGCTCAGTCTTCTCTGAATGTCGGAACGTGCATCTTCTTTCATACGACTACATTTTCGAACAGTGGAATTGTGCCAGGAAGCTTGCCAAACATCGCGAGAACGTTCAGCAACATCGTCACGAAAGTTTGAATAGTTGCAACGCCGTGCAGTTGTCCAGTCTCTTTTTTCTTTTATAACTGTATCATATCAAGAAACGTTTTAAACTTACGCATTTGCGTATGATAACGGCTACATGAAGCCTAGTAAGCTGTATCTTCTTTTTTTTTTTCTGACAGACAACAGCGACAGATATTTTCGTGCCGCGCTACCGTCCGACTTTGTGCTGCACGATGGCCGTTTTGTGCTCTTTCACAAAATGCAACGGGATGAATTTAATTAGGCGATTATTTCAGTTTTGAACGCAGAACGCTGTATCGGAGGTTACGTTTGAATCCGATAGTGATTGAGTTCGATCCTGACCAAAGGCAGCGCACACGCGCGCACTTTCTGTCGCGACGTGCCTCGTTCAGGATATACTTAACTGCAATTGAAGGATCGCCCCTGCAATGACAAGATCCCTGTCACACGGGCACTTTCGATCACAATTGAGCCGGATCAGGATTTATCGCCTCGACCTTCCTTTGCTGTCACAGTAAAACTTCGTTGTTATGAAACCACAGGTCGACATGCCTCGCGGCTGTGAGGTTCAAAATACATATCTTCTATAGACATGAAGTTGTAAAAAGTGAAACAGTTCGTTACATCGAGGTTTACCTGCGCCTTTTTGAACAAATTTACAACCAAGGTGGTTGCATTTTGGATTTCAGAGGCAAGATTAAACAACCGCGTGTTCAAATTTCTGTGCATGTTAATAACTGAAGCTTTTTCCACTCGGCAGCTGCGGTGGCGCCTGTAAGTCTTCAGGCAAAATTAAGAAACATTTGTTAATTGGCTTCGCAGTTTGAGAAAATATCTGGTGAGGTGCATGAATACTGTCTTTCTCAATTCAAGATTCGTCGTTTTCGTTCTAGTAATTCAGTTTATTATTATTTTTTTTCATCCAGCAAGTGGTCCTGTTTTAACCCATACACTTGCAGTGCAGCCCTTTGAATAGGTAGAAAATATGGCCTCCTGAGCAAAAGCACCAGCTCACATATTACTTATCGAAATCAAGGGCCTTGAAAACGTCTGGAATACACGCTGCACAAACACAAGCTGCTCATGTTCCCGTGAACGTCGCAGGTCTGTTGCATCAGCCGCTTCCTTTTTGTCTCGGTGTTCGGGCACCCAACGACGGCGCAGTGCCACCCGGACGAATTTTTATACATTGCACTGCCGTTCCGAGTGTGCGGCAAGCAAGCAACTGAGACCGCAACTTTCTAGCAGCTCTGAAAGCACTGACACAAGCGAACACGCGACGCAAGCGCGGCTATTACCTCCCGCCATCAGCAGCCCCCGCCGTCGTCTGCACCACCAGGCGGCGCCTGGTGTCGAGAGTAGCGGCGCGGCTGACACTCGCGCTACGAGGCTAAGAAAAATCTGGTCTATAGCTGAAAGAAAAGAAACCGAACAACCTGCAAAGTACAGAAGCAGAGCCTAGAACAAAAGAAACTCGCCTCAAAAAGCTTTCGCAATCTCGCTCCTCGGCGCTCTATACATATCGTGCGTCCATGTAGCTAAACGATTAGATTTCGCCCCCGCATTATCATCGATCGAATCTTCGGCAGCCAGGATAGGCTTAGACGCTGATAGCTTAAACGTGGAGAGGAGGGCTTCACCACGCCCAAAGAAGTTCTACGCAAAAGCGAAGGATACCTTAGAATTTGGTATGTAATTAGAAGTCGGGGCGGATCGATAGTATGTACTCGGTGAATTTCTCTTCGAAGATGATATTATGACATGAAAGTGCAGTCTTATTTTTTTCTTCATTTTCTTAGTGTGGCCTGAAACTATTGGTTAAGTTCGGTAGTTTAGGACTGCAGGCTAATACTTCGCATATCTTCTTTAATTACCTCACCACGCAGCATAAAGCCCAGGCTGTATATATTACACACGTGACCTGATTTCTTGTCCTCCTATTAGCCCTCTGAATTTTTTCCGCCAATGAGAAGAATGTCCATGCCGAACTGTTGTTCTCTCTTCGTTTTTTTTTTAAATTAATGTACCTTAAAGGAGAACCGGAGGCGTTCATCGGCGCCCTATGCTCCCTCGAAAAACAATACTAAAACAAAAACGATTCAAGAAATAAAAAAAACACGAAATCCAGCCAATATCACCAACTTTTGCGAAGTTCTGAGCTGGAGCAAAGGAAGGTCAAGTGGAAGACTAAAAATGTACTCAGACCCTCCACAGTTTGTAGGATTAAATGCGACTGCAAAAAAGAAAGCTCTTAAAAAACGTAAAAAAAGTTGAGAGTTTTATTATGAACTGCTGGCGCCGGTATCTAGACATGTCTTTTCGTCAAAACATCTAAACAGTGCATAAAATCACGCATGCTTAGAGTACATATATGCAAGTACAATCTAAATGGTACTGAAGAAAGTAACAGCGGCTTCAACCACGAATGTTTAGTATGTGTTCAATGTTTTTTTTTTTTTTCAGTATTAACCATAAAGTTTAAAAAAGCTACAAGCGTTCCTTTCTGTAGCCTCATTTTCGACCCGTAGCTAAGTTCTTTTTTTTTTTGATCTCCAAAGCAAGCGATCAACGGTCCGGTGTAATTAAATAGGCTTTTAGCCTCGAAGCCTCGCAGTATCGTGATTACAGGATACTCATGAAGGAGGTGTTCTGCATCTTCGTCAGCCTGTCCACAGTGGTGGGCGGACTAGAAAAACATTAAATTCTGTGCAAGAAGTTATAAAGCACACGTGCCACGTTCCAAGTCCCTTTTTTCACTAAGAAAGGTATCGAATCCGGATGAATATGAAAGCGCTCGTAGTCGCTCGTATTTCGACTGCAGGTCTGGTACCGGACTCTGAAAGATTGGTACTCGACCATTAGGCTTACATTCTTTGATACCTCCATGTACCCCCCCCCCCCCCCCCCCCACCTTCACTAGCATTTATTTCCTCTCTCTCTTTCCTCTCTCTCGCTCACGCGCGCAAACTAACATACACATTCTGAGGAATCGTGGTGGCCCTGTGGGCCACCATGATTTCCTCATTCATTCCTTGCCAGTGACATGGTAACGGACGCTGCAAAAATCTGCAGAGAGAGAGAGAGAGACGCGGAGAGAAAGGGGAAGCTTGCTCGCCATAACGAGCGACAGGCCCATACACAGGCTACTACACGGAGCGCTAGAAAACCACGCGAGACACACGAGCGAACAGCGGCTTTCGACGTGCGCCTCGCCGTCCTTCTTCCTTTCCCGGTCTCAACGAGGAGCTCGTTCGTAGGCGAGCGAACTGCACGACGTGTCCGTGGCGAGGGGCCAGCCAGCGAGAGCCTACCGACAAATGAGCCCCCGCCGCGTCTGTCAGCCGCAGGCTGCCCAACGCAGGTCCCGCTAGAGAGTAGCGCGCACCAGCAGTCTCCGGGGTCTTCTTGGTGCCTCCATCACAGGCCCATTGTGAAGCACGCCTCCTTTGTGCTTCCTCGCCACAAGCGTGGCAGCTTACAACGAAACGCGCGCCTCGACTCGCCCGCCGGGGCGCTGTTCCAACGCGAGCTTTACACTCCCACCTCTTCTCCGCATTTCCATTCTCGGCTCCATCTGATCACTTTTTTTTCCCTGGCTTCTCTGAGCGCTTTCTTCGACGACCAACGGTGACGGCCGTGTCTTGGGCCTGTTTCGCATGTCGTGGTGGTCGCGCCCCCTCCGCCTCCCCCGATAGAATGTATAACTCTCGCCTGGCGTTGCTGTCCCGGCCATACAGTCTCCAGCAGGCCTCGCACAACGCTGTCAAACCTTGCGTGAAAGAGCCCGCCCACGAGAATGCACAACGCGAAGGACGACGCAGAAAGCATTCTCACCGCTCGTCCCGCTAGCATATCTTCTTCTTTTTGCTTCTTACGTTTTCTCCCTTCCGTGCCACGCTCGCCGAGCGGATTTGCGGCTTACCCAGATTACGGACGTGTCGCAGGCCGCACGACAGAATTAGCCCGGGCGCTAATGGACCGTGCAAACATATGGCCCCCCTTCTTTTACTCTGCACCAACTCGCCAGCTTTATTTCCGTGCTTTTCCTGTGTGTTCTGGTAGAGCGTACCTTTGATTTTCCTATCTTTCTCTTCTCGATTAACGGCGTTGTCCGGAAAAGGAGAAAGGGAAAGAGAGAAAAAAAATAATGAGGTGACATTTTTCACGTACTTCTAGTCTTCGATAAGAAAGCATTTATCCTATCCCACCTCTGCCTCCAAAGTCACTTCCCTCCAGACACTGCAGCTTGGCTTTCTGTGTGTCGCTCACTCGTTTCATTTATTCTTTTTAACGAACATAAAAAAAAAACTATCGAGACGTTTCTCTTGGGAAATCAGCCGTGAAAACCTGGCGCGGTTCTCCTGCCCGGCTCCACTGCGGCCGTCGCGGCCAGGCCCGTGGTTCTCGCCCGCCGCATTCTCGGTGGCCTACGGGCAGGCGCGCAGGTTCCACCTCGTGGGAGCCGGCGGCAAGCCGCAATCCCGTTCCGTTTAGACCCGTGTCACCCCACCGTTGCGACCGTCGAGCGTGCCTTCGAAGCGTTTACTCTGGCACATCATTTTTATCAGCCCCCGCGTTCGTTTCCTTAAGCTTCGAGATCCGCCTTATTTGCACTCATGCTTCTCTAAGACTATAAGATTACTACTAGAGGCCTATTCTATCGGGATGACTGGATTTCGGGCTGTTTAGCCTTGCATCTGCTTACTGTCGCACGTTGCGTGGAATACTTTCTCGAGTACAGTGATCCCAGACGAAAAGAGCTCAGGCGCAGACAACAACTTCAAATTGAGGTCCTTGCCCTCGGTATGAGGCATACCCAGGAGCGTTGGAGGAGTCGTCAATGGATAACAGGTATTGCTATTCAATATGGAAAAACTGAAGAAAATATTATGGCAGCATCGCGCTAGCGGTGCCAAGCCTGAAGCAAGAGCGCAGCTTGGTGGCCTTGTTTCTCTTTATATTTTATCTTTCTTTGTTCTTTTTCTTTCTATTTCTGTGTGTTTCTCGTATCTCTTTTTGTATCTGTTTCTTTCTATTTCTTTCTTTCTTTTTCGCTCTTCTCTTTGTTTCTATTTATTTATCTCTTTCTTTCTCTTTCTATCTTCCTCTCTATTTTTTCTACCTCTTTCTCATGTCTGTTTCTTTCTCTCTCTATGTCTTTCTCCGTCTTTCCATCTTTTTATGTCTTTATTCTCTCTATTTCTCTCTATTCTTCTCTTCCTCATTCTTTCCATCTCTTTCTTTCTGTCTCTCTTTTTCACGTGTTTGTTTTCGCTTACACTCGCACCTGCTGCACACGGCAGTGGGGCTTGCCCAATTCCTGTAGCGCATACCAACCTGACGAGTTTTGCACGACGGAGCACTAGTTACCGATGGCTTAAACACCTTCACTGTAAAGAGAACGAACAAAGCGCGTGCCGTTTCATGATGATGATAGTTATTTTACGATGGAGCACAAGTTACCGACAGTTTAGACAGCTTCGCTGTTTTTTCAGAAAAAAGGATAGGTCAAAGAAAGATAAAAAAAGAAGACCTGGCGCGCTCTTTCTTTCTTCTTCTTTATTTCCCCCTAAAGTTTTCACAATGCGCAACGTTATCTTGTAGGCTGTGCGCCAGCTCGCCCAACACAATACACTGCATCAATGAAAATGTCTGAAAACTATAATAATTTCTCGGGTTTTACGTTCCGAAACCACGATATGATTATGAGACTACCCGCCGTGGGGAACTCCGCGTTAATTTAGAACACCTTGGGCTCGCTGACATGCACCTAAGAAAAACACGAAACAGTGCGAACAACCTGGCAACAGGACAGAGACCGCCTCTGTCTTGCTGTTCGCTCTCTTTCTCCTTTTCTATGGACATCTACCGACCGGCCCAAATAAGCAGCCTAATGCACCTAAGTCCCAGTACACGGGGTTTTTTTTAAATTTCGTCCCCATCAAATGTCACAGAACTGGCTGCCGTCTATTCAGGATGTATGTGTTGCTTTTACAACTATGCGTTGTTGCCATCGTCGTCGTCGTCGTTGGTGGTGATGTTAGCATCTACGTGGGCGTTCTTATTTCAGTCTGCATACTACTTCGTATACTGCGTAATGTCGCGGATATCCTGCACGTAGAAAATGTCAGGTATCTCGCAACGTTTATAATGCCGGCATGCCTATAAAGTCTGCTTTCTACACGACGTAGTATTGCGTGGAGGTTGCGCCACACACTGCGGTGCCTAAGCCTCAGATAGAAAGCGGGCTTTCAGGACTTGCGCTGACCTGAGCAGCGGCAATGCAGTCCCTATTATTTCCCCCGTGCCCTTTCTTGCACAGTATCATACATGACGAAACAGTCAGCGTCAGCGCAGTGAATGAAGCTTTCTAAAAAAAAAGACGGCAGATCCCACGCATTGTGGGAATCGATGTAATGCGAAGCAGCCAGCAAAGAGCTGCATACATCGTCTTGTATGTCATTGAGGAAAATGCGTGTCATGGTTTTCATGTTAACTCCTATTATTTATGTTCGTCACACAGTAACGTCGCGAAATACCAACTTCGGTGTCGATCAAGCTAAAGAAACGGCCGCCAGCGCACCATGAGCGTGGCACGTAAGTCATGCTGTACATGACATGCATGTCATGATTTTCATGTTAACTCGTGTGTTATTTATGTTCCTCACACAGTCACGTCGCGCAGTACCAATTTTGGTGTATATCAAGCTAGCGAAACGGCCGCCGGCGCGCCATGAGCGTGGCACGTAAGTCATGCTGTACATGACATGCGTGTCATGATTTTCATGTTAACTCGTGTGTTATTTATGTTCCTCACACAGTCACGTCGCGCAATACCAATTTTGGTGTTTATCAAGCTAGCGAAACGGCCGCCGGCGCGCCATGAGCGTGGCACATAAGTCATGCTGTACATGACATGCATGTCATGATTTTCATGTTAACTCGTGTTATTTAGGTTCGTTACGCAGTCACGTCGCAAGATACCAATTTTGGTGTATATCAAGCTAGCGAAACGGCCGCCAGCGCGCCATGAGCGTGGCACGTAGGTCATGCTGTACATGACATGCGTGTCATGATTTTCATGTTAACTCGTGTGTTATTTATGTTCCTCACACAGTGACGTCGCGCAATACCAATTTTGGTGTATATCAAGCTAGCGAAACGGCCGCCAGCGCCCCATGAGCGTGGCACGTAAGTCATGCTGTACATGACATGCGTGTCATGATTTTCATGTTAACTCGTGTGTTATTTATGTTCCTCACACAGTCACGTCGCGCAGTACCAATTTTGGTGTATATCAAGCTAGCGAAACGGCCGCCGGCGCGCCATGAGCGTGGCACGTAAGTCATGCTGTACATGACATGCGTGTCATGATTTTCATGTTAACTCGTGTGTTATTTATGTTCCTCACACAGTCACGTCGCGCAATACCAATTTTGGTGTATATCAAGCTAGCGAAACGGCCGCCAGCGCGCCATGAGCGTGGCATGTAAGTCATGCTGTACATGACATGCGTGTCATGATTTTCATGTTAACTCGTGTCATTTATGTTCGTCACACGGTCATGTCACAAGATACCAATTTTGGTGTATATCAAGCTAGCGAAACGGCTGCCAGCGCACCATGAGCGCGGCGTGTAAATCATGCTGTACATGACATGCGTGTCATGATATTCATGTTATGACTTGTCATTTATGTTCGTCATACAGTCATGTTACACCATACCAATTTTGGTGTACATTCGATTAACCAAGCGACCAGGAGAGCACAAAGTCGTAAGCGGCTAGATAGATAGATAGATAGATAGATAGATAGATAGATAGATAGATAGATAGATAGATAGATAGATAGATAGATAGATAGATAGATAGATAGATAGATAGATAGATAGATAGATAGATAGATAGATACGCTCAAAGTCGCAGAAGTTCGCTAAGAAATGCGTCGCATTTAAAAAACAGCATATCCACGGGGTGAATGATGATGAGTGGGGCGAAGCTCCGGAGGGAATCATCGGTAAACCGTGAAACTCTTCCATGAAATTCGCCCAGTACATCATATAAAGAGTGTGAAACACCGTGTATACATTGAACATCAAACTTTTATTGTACTGTTGGTTTACGTGGTCCCTTCATTATCACCGCTTTGTGATCGGTGAAATGCAGGGAAAGTGTCCGCTCCCGAGCGAAAGAGAAAGCGCGCCAAGAGCGAGCGTCTTGTCTGCCTCCATCCGGCGACGAGCGAAAGAGAAAACACGCCAAGAGCGAGCGCCTTATCTGCCTTTATCCGGCGACTCCGAGTGAAAGAGAAAGCGCGCCAAGAGCGAGCGCCTTGTCTGCCTCCATCCGGCGACTCCGAGCGAAAGAAAAAGCGCGCCAAGAGTGAGCGCTTTGTCTGCCTCCATCCGGCGACTCCGAGCGAAAGAGAAACAGCGCCAAGAGCGAGCGCCTTTTACGATCGCAGGCATCCAATGACATGCGCCATTCGCATTATACAAACGCCATCTGTCATCTTTAAACAGCAACTCTGAGAAATACATGAAACGCCATCTAGTGTGCAATTCATTAAACTAGAGCTCTAAGAAATACATGAAACGCCATCTAGTGAGCAATTCATCAAACTAGAGCTGGCTACATGCATACTACTACAGAGGAGGGAACGACCCACACCCTAAGGAGCTTCGCCCCTAAAATAAGGTCCAGCAGAGTTTCCGTTTGGGCTTGTTGGTTCAACACGGTGAAGGGAACAGCGCAGATACTTACGAGGGCGAAAAGAGGCACACGGTATTGGTAGACAAACACAGCGCTGACTTTCAACAAAATGTCTTCTGTGTGCCTCTCTTCGTCCCCGTCAGTATCTGCGCTGTTCCTTTCACACTATAGGGTGAATGACGAATAGAGAGGCGGCAAACAAACGAACGTGTCTAGACTGCGCCGAGGGGATGGAATTACCTTGCCATAATAGTATCAAAGCGGGCGTGTTACTTGGTACTCGTTCATCGCATAAAGTGTGTTCGAGAAAAACGGAAAATGAAAAGAAGAAAGGCGCAGTGTCTTTTCTTCGTTCTTGGAATTCTCTATCGTTTTTAACGGCTTTTTAAAAACCTAGAACAGTACGTTCCTTAGACGGAAACGATCCCTGCGCTTAAGCGGCAGTCGTCGGTGATTTCGTGACTGAAACTTCGTGATATATGCTTCTAACGTCTAATTAAATACGTTCGAGATGAAATACATTTCTCTAGCATGCCATACATATAAAGATCACTAAAGAGCACTCCATTACAAGCACAACCGTGAATTCTTAAAAAGACAGAGGTAGAGAAATAAGGCAGATAATAAGAAAAAGTAATAAGAAAAGAGAGAATGACCTCGTAGCTGCGGTGTTCTACTTTTAAGCACGAGCTGGTAGGCTTGATTTATGTCTTTGACTACTATTTGGACGAACAGGGAATGCCTGTAACACTCGTATACAGCTTGTCAAAGTACGCGCATGAGAAAGAGACGAGGAAAAGGAAAGGCTGAGAGGTAAAAAATTGCTACCCTAATCAAACGGAAGGAGGTTGATGGATAAAACGAATGAAAGAAGATAACATGAGTAGCGTCACTTCGCCCGAAAGCGCGTATTGAAAACACACTTGGACTTTAAGTTCTGTAGATCTCGGTTTCTGAGCTTCAGAGATAAACAGTATTCTGGACCCCTTTACACTTTAAACTACAGTGTACAGTAAAGCTCCGTACAATCAGTCATGCGACGAACCAATCACAGCTGTAATACGACTATTGCTACATTTGTCACTAGCTTTACGTCGTGAGAGCATTACAGTTATCACATGCAGCTTAACCGTCTCCGACTCCTTGCCTCTTTTCCTTTTCGGCGGACCTATCACCTCGAACGAAAACTCCGCGTCAAGAAAATAATACTCTACAATTTTCATGCATGCTAAAGGCCTGGAAAACCTGATGATCAACTCTGAAATGACGAACGTGCAAGTGCATATAGGAAGCTTTTCAACATTATTCGGATTGTCGTATAGTGTCGCGACTGCTGGATTCTATTGTGCGCTGGTACTGGTACCATGGTTCTCTTCAATGCTCGGATACCCCCCAAAAATTACAGCATATCCACGGGTGAATGATGAAGAGCTTGGGCGAAGCTCCTGAAGCAATCATGTGTACACCGTGAAATGTTCAGTGGTTTCGCCCAGCAGTAATCAAAAGCGATACGCCGCTTTGATTATTTTTACTTTTTCAGTTTTTCCTTCTTTTTTATTTGTCTATTTTTTATTTTTTATTTTTTATTATTTATTTTTTATTTTATTTTTATTTTTATTTATTTCTATCTCTATGGGACAGCGCCATCTAGTATATCAACCCCCAACTGCAGTTTGCATGCATCTCTATGGGACAGCGCTATCTATTATACTGTTCGGTAGATACTGCCGCGGTTACGCCTGACATGGGACAAGGTTAGACTAATACCCCTGTCACACTGGAGGTGTTAATGTCATTACGCTCGAATGTCATTCGGCGCAACGAATGCCATTCGATCCGTGGCGGTGCTACACAGGAAAAAGTAATGTCATTCGTTCATGATATCAATGTCGATCATTCAGAAAAAGAAATGGCTGGAAAAGTTGAGGAAGGTAAATGTAGAGTGGCATGAAAGCGAACTTCTTTATTTTAAAAGGCATGTGGGAAGTCGCATCGCTAAATAAACACGGATAAAAATTTCATATCGCAGGATATCTGGCCACCATAAGCCAAGACGACGCTTAGCCAGTAGCCTCAGCCGATAGAATGGCTGGCATGGCAGCACCGCTATTCAAGACACTGTAGTACCGCTGAACGACGACGCTAAACTGCAGCAAGTAAAACATTTAGTTGCTTTGTACATAGCGTTGCAAGGAACGCGCATAAGCCAGAAGAAGAGATTTGACGGAAACTCAGAGCGTTCCGCGTTTGTTCGCTTTCAAAACGCGGTCTCGCACGCGTCCATGCGGGAAAACAGCTTTCAACGAAACCGCACAATTGTCTTCTCATAGCCTTATAGAGCAAACGTCTCCACCTCGGTCCAGTGCGCTCGTGGAGTTCATTCCATCGCTGCAGATACACATGCACACATGCGTCTGTTTGTTTACATTATGGCCGACAGTGCCGGCGGCCAGACGCCACTGAGGTGGAGAGTAAAAACATTTTGCGACAGCCTTCCGTACACCTGTGCTCGTTAAAATCACAGACGCCTTTAAAGAAGCAAAATTAATAGCGTGTTTGCACGAATGCGTGTCGAATTGAGAATACTAAATGACACATTTTAAGTAGTCTCTGGTGTAGAGACTATACATTCGGTTCGAACTTCGACAGCGAATGTGTTTTTCGAACTCATTCGATTGCTTAAGTCATTCGTTTCTAATGAGATTAAATATCACTGTGTAGCAGCCGCATAATGTCATTAGGTGCGAATGTCATTCCATTCGAATGACATTAAAACGTCCAGCGTGACAGGGGTATTACTTATGGAAGCTATGTTGTTAGGAAGGTCATTCCACAGGCGAATGGCTCTTGGAAGAGCGGAATAGTTAAATGAATTAGTCTTCCCGTAAATGTGCATGAAATTAAACTGATTGTACAAATGTTGTGACCTATATTGTGGAGTTTCAAGTTGCAAAAATGATGATGCTGTGTTATAGATGTATTTATGAAACAATGATAGAAGGGCGATATCCTGACGATTATGCAAAGGATGAAGTGATAGTAGAGCTTAATTTGTGTAATGCTTGTGTTATAGTCATAAGAAACGTGAAATGAAACGTGCAGCCCTATTTTGTACGGATTCGAGTTTTTCGATTAGATATTTCTGATGGGGAGACCAAATGGATGCTGTGTACTCAAGCTGAGGTTGTACAAATGTTAGGTAAGCTAGTTTACGAATATCGTTAGTAGAATGATGTAACTTACGGCGTATGTAGCCCAATGATCTCGAAGCATTTGCGCAAATGTATTCGATGTGAGTTGACCATGAAAAGGTAGAAGTTAGATAAAACAGAGATATTATATTGTGTGTCATGCAATTACCGACTTTAATTAAAGGGGTCATGAACCACTTTTCCAAGTAATGATCTAATGGCCTCAGTATCGGAGTGTACTGCCTCCCGAATCGATTGCCGCAAAAATTTCTCGAATCCGTCAAGAATCAGCGGAGTTACGGGGTTTGGCGCACGCTCCCAGCGCTTTTCTCTCTTTTCTCGTGCCGACGAGTGCACTGGAAGCTAGACAGGGAGGGATGGCATGGGGGAAAGAAGTTACGCCAGCGCGCGTCATGAAACGCGATCGCTCTCCCGCTGGGATTCGCTTGCGCGAGTGCGGCTACCGTGTACTGAGGAGTGCGGCGCCGGCAAGTGGCGGCACCCGCGGCAAGAAGCGCATCTGATCCGAACGCCGCTCTCGATTTACGTCGGCTATCGGCCAAAAGCATGCTATGTCTCTTGCGACGTACAGCGGACAGACGCCCCGCCCACCGGCGAGAGTGAGAACCGGCCTCTGTTTGAAAAGAGGGTGCCTGGGGAAATGGCAACTTCGCGCTCCGCTTGTGGCCATTACGCGGCGCGCACGACTGTAATATTTGGCAGAGCAGTTCATAGCCGTGTCAGCTTTCCGCAGGATGTGTTTTTCAATCAGCCCAAGGGGTGCTTCATGACCCCTTTAAGGCACTTCTATAGATTTCATAACAAGTTACGACCAGGCTTTTTGTAGGATATTGATCTGATGGTTTTCAGAAAACTGCACAGGTTCTTTTTGGCATGTACATACTGTCTTAAGCAGTGCACAAACGAATGCTAGGTGCCACCACAAGTATCTCTGTTTTGAGTCGCATAACAGGCCACAACACAGAGAGATGCGCATGGCAGCCTGCATCCCTACGTGCTACAAAAGGACCAAGGACCTTATACATAGCAATGATACACCACCTTGGATTTGGATGTGCTCAAAAAATCATTACTTTATGCATGGCCACCCTTCTCTGCCACACATTGCACAATGAAAGACAGTTAAAAGACCTCAACAGAAAGCAACCGAGTCAGGTTCCTGTAGCACACTAGCCATCATGTTATGCTGCTGCAGAAGTTATTGTAACAGATACCGCCAGCACTTTACCAATTTTGTCGGGAAACTATAATCTGTGGCAGATAATAAATTTTAAATTTCTGCTCTTGCTTCTGGACAAAAGAGTGTTAGAAAGGGGTGTAAGATCTTGACACAATGGCGGGAGACTGTATTTGCTTTTTTTTGGGAGCAAAGGGAGGACTATGGTATAGAATTGTTTTTAAAGTCTCTTGCAAAAGGCGACAAAAGAAAAAAAAAGATCGAGGCTACTTACTGTCTTGTAGGCATTCAGAGTCCGTGCAGGCGGACTGAGAGCTCCGCAGCTGCAAAACGAAGAAATAACGAGTCAGTCGAAGCAGGTTCCAAACAAATAATACAATAATTAGCATGACATGAGGTATCAAGGTAGAGACAGTTTGTGTTGTCTGCGTATCCGAACAGAAATACTACAGAGGATAAGCGTACACAGATAAATGCCACTTGAAAAAGAGTGCCGACATTGATAGGGTCATCCACAAGGAAGCTTCAAAAACTGACACGTGTTTTGATGGATGAACCTGGCTTTGACAGGCAATGGATCAGGCATGATAGACAAGACAAGCGTGTGCGATGTTGACACTACTAAGGTGTTACAGCCATCCCATTTTCTGTAATGAGGCAACTTAGTGAAGAAGATGCGTCTTGTTTACTACATTACTCGTCTGCAAGCACTCTCATCAACTTTGGATGTTTCAACAAAACATGATACTGCTATAAAAAGAAAAGCATCGCACAAAAGTGATAACGAGGTTTACTTTCGCACTTGGGCTTCTTTGATAATCAACACTCAGAAAATATGAGGGAATGACACCTTGCTCTCAGATAGCATGCAAGGCAACACTGCACTGCAGCACACGCAGTGCCCTGGCAGTGACTAGGCATCTCACGAAGCTGGCATCAGGAGGACTGCCACCAGCAGTGCCATAAACATTGCATCGTGCTCGAGACCAGGATTGATAGAAAACATAGAAAACCATCCGCATTTGTCAACACCCACTAAAAGGATGCAATGTTTTTAACTAAACGTCGACATTTCCTGCCCATTCCACTTAGACGAATGTATGTAGCATAGTGTGGAATGCGTACAGCCAATTAGCAGGAATGCTAATGTGTGTGTGTTGAATGGTCATTCTGCGGAATGCCAAACACGCCTATAACGAGGTCACTGGGGGATCTGCTTGGCTAGGTTGTTCTGGTGGCCAAATGAACTGCGCGTTGCACGTGTGGAGACCTTCAAAACCCATGAGCACGAGCTATGCATGCAACATTGATGCTGCAGCATTGCTGCAACAGCACACCTTTAGTGCCCGTATAATTGCTATTGCAAAAATGAAGCCGACGTTACGGCTTTACATCAACGCCTTTGCAACATGAGGTGCGATCGCTCACCAATGAGATGAGTCGCTGCATGGCGGCATCATGGCTGAAGATGCACTCGCATGGCGAATCCGTCGTCCATGCTTGCAGATACCTTAGCGGCACTTGCGTCTAGGAGGAACTCTGGTTTGGTGCAACCTGCAACCTGCTACCTGAAAAGAGAACAAACGCCGTTTCTGAGAACAGTACCTTATCTTGTGACTTAGGCTGGGAGCAGTATACAACATTTACACATTCAAAGCAAACACGCATACACAAGAAAGATCATCGATGCTAAACTTAGCATTGTGTATCAAGGGCGTAGCCAGAAGTTTTTTCATGGGGGGGGTTCAACCTTAGTTTATATGTATATCGTGCATGCATTTGTATGTATGCGTGTATATACAAAGATTCAAAATTTTAAAATTGTGGGGGGAGGGGATTTGAACCTTCCCTGGCTACACCAGTGTAGTGTATGTTACATATGCATTTACTTATATGTGTAATATGGCGCTAGTACGAACAATTTACAATAAGCGCAATACTAACAATCAACTAAAGTTCAAACTGATGTCTAAGAATATTTGCTTACACTACGTTCACATGTGGACTCTTTACAGAACAGGAGTCAATAGCTGCAAAGCTACAAATACCACTACCTCATAATATGAGAAGCGAGTCAATGCACTTATACTTACACTGCCCAATGAGTGAACAGGGTGAGTTATTCAAATAATATACAGTTAAGAATGCAAACATAATGCCTTGCAATAAGATGTATTCTAGTATTAAAAAAAGGAAAGCAGTTTTTCTGATTTGTCACATCCTTTGCAACAAAACATTCTCAATGAGGCTTAAAATTTACTGATGGGCTAGTTGGTGAGCCATGATTCTCGAATAGGCAGCGCACAAAAGGGCAACGAACACGTACACAAAAAAAGACGCAAAAACAGCGCTTGTGTTTGCGTCTTTTTGTGTACGTGTTCGTTGCCCTTTTGTGCGCTGCCTATTCGAGAATCAATGAGGCTGCCTATCAAGAGAATCTCGCTTCTAAGGGCAACGGCAGCCTTTTACAAGAACATTTAACATACATGGCATATTTTTGCTTACAGAATTCTTTAAAAAATAAATTGCATTTCACACTTGACTTGACATCTGCTGTGCCCAATGCTGTTCCGTATTCTAGTGAATGTTCAGTTGAGTTAACTTTCAGTTAAGTGAACTATTTCTTTGGGTCCCTTAAGTTCCCTCAAGTGAGAGTTCACTGAGCATCACAAGCATTCTCCAAAATGGAAGGGGGGGAGGGGGGGGGACGTATGCCCTTCACTTGGCAGCATCACTATTTTTTGCATTATGTGCTGTGTACATGTGGTCCTCTCCATGCCTCCATTTTTTGCACTGTTTTCTATGATGGAATTGAAACTCATCTGCTCAGAGCACCAAAGAGTCCTCTGTTTCAATGCGTACAAACTGCCCACTTTTCAATGTTTTACTGGTGCCTATGTCTGCAAAGGACAACAAAGCAAAATCTGAGCCAGCAGCAAGCACCCAGTTGTGGTTTCATTATCACAAGGCAAGTGACCCAAGCATCTGCACCCTATAATGAGTAACAAGGGGCAGTGAGACGTTCTCTTCCACCTATTTCCATACTCGGTACTTTCATCTCACTAACTCATAAGCTCTCCTACTTTACAGCTTCGAGCAAATGCAGTTTAGGGCTGTACAACATTGAACATCAAGGGGTTAGTTTGCAATGCGGCATGCCATAAACGTTTAAAACAGCAATATTTATTGCAAAGTGTTACATGTTTCTACAAAATTCAGTGAGTAGAGATCAAAGGGGTTGAACTGAGCTAATCACACACAAACATAAGGTTGCACTGAACTAGCTGTAAACTAAATCCTGAGAGCTAGTTGTTAAAAACATGGTTTAAGCAGGTGCACATTACTAGAAGTTAATTACGAGGGCAAACAAGTTATCTGCATTCTCATTAAGAAATGCATGCAACGCGTTTCCATGAAAAAATAAAGGTCATAATATGTCCATCTTCAATCCAGGTGCTTTTTAAGTTTACACATCTGTCAAGACGTCAAAATTCTCAACAGAAACGGGCTGTGTGCACTGAATGTTGTCAACTGTCACAGACACCCACACAGAACCTTGGTGACAGGAGTTTGTATTCTCCGACATAAAGTACCGCATAAATTCAAAGGCACTCATTTTTGACAAGCAACTTGTTTTCCCAGACAGTGCACCGAACCTTCATGAAGGTTATCGGACACGCCTGTCTGACCTGAAAGTAAAAATATTGCTCCAGACTGCTTCCGTTTCGTGCGAGACAGAACTGGGTTAGAGTTAATCTTTTCATCACTGCTACAGCAGGATCAACGTAGCACGGTCTAACCTACACAGATATGACAGTGAAGCAGAGACCTTGTACTCAAACGCTAAAAGACCCTTCTTAACAAAAGTTACCAAGACGACTGAAGTACAGAAATTTTTAACTAACCACTGTATCTGAAGCCTTGCAACCTTGCTAATTATAAATGCCAACTGCCATCAAATTTCAAACAACACAAAAAGCCTGTTTTCAGGCAGTACAGGAAAGAGTGCTTTCTGTGCAAAGTTAGTGTTTCAAATATGAATGGATGCACGTCTCCGCAGAAAATGTGCCCATGGCACATTAAAGGTCTCCAAGGTTGCAGTATTGCGTTTGTGCCACGTCTGCTAACCACGAAGAAATTGCATTGTCTGCCCAGAAGGTCCCTAAAGGCCATTAATCAAGAACTGACAATAACCTGTCCTGCAGCTTCAGTAAGATCGCTCGACGGGATATAGACTATTTTCAGATGCGCTTAGTTGCTGCCAACTTGGGCTTAATGTTAACGTTGCCATTTGTATCGGTGAACAGTAATTGAACAATACTATAGTAGGCTCGTACCCTTGAAACTGCTGTATGGATGTGTCCAATGTTTTACAACCTGTTTAATTTGATGTCACGACACACAACACTGGAAAATCATTTGCGTAATAGACCAAAATGGCGGCACCCATGAATAAATAATGAAATCTAGTTGGCCTTTCATCCTAACCCAAGTGATTTCACAGAAATGTGCAGGAAATCTTGCATTTAAAAAAATTTCTTATTTACTAAACATAATGTGTGTTTTTATAAAAGCTACGTCCATGATTTAATCCCTGCATTCAATGGAAACATATATAGCGTTGCATAAGCAGCTATAGTTTTCTCAAAACAAATAAAAGTCTAAGACTGTGTTCTCTACGCTCACTGCAGTGAAAAGTACAAAATATCATGCATTAGTGGAGTTCCCAGAGCTAGAAATTTTAAGTGCAATGAGCTGAATCATGACTCATCATTGCTTGTAAGTAACATTCACCCTAAATAATAATTTCCGGGGTTTACATGCAAAAACCACCATGATTGTGAGGCACGTCATAGTGGAAAGCGCCGGAAATTTAGACTATGTGGTGTTCTTTAACGTGGACTGACATCGCACAGTACATGCGCTTCTAGCATTTGCCTCCATCAAAATGCAACCGCCGTAGCTGGGATTGAACCCGTGACAACATTTCGAAGCTGCTCTTTTCAATGAAGCCGGAACCATCAAAGAAGAAAGATCAGTCACACACAATGGCTAGGTAACAGGATTAAAGGGCATAGACATAACATTTCAAGCTTGAGATGTGCCGTTCATTCGATTGCTGGTTATGCATGTCTTTTTGGCCACTTTTTAATGGTATCTGTCAACTGGAAGTTACTTTATTTTGAGGGCAAACAGTGTACGAAAGTTCAACAGGGCATTCAGCACCTTCCGACATTGACATTACTGTGACATGTTCGGTGTGACCCATACCGTCCTGATGATGCGCTAGTAACGATGTCGATGGTCTGAGAGTTCTTATTGTGGTGGCATCTGGCGCAGACGCCTAGAAACGCTCTCACTCTTAGTGGCTCCTCCTCACTCCTGATCTTCGTTGCGCAGCTTCGAAAGATTTGTCTTGTGCTTGTCAATCAGCATGTTGGGGAACTGCTGTGAGCTGCAGTTGTGTTCTTTACAGCACGGAAATAGTGTGTCATTTCATTACGCGTACGATACACGCCAACATGACCACAAGCTATCAAAGTAGAGCTAGTAAAGAAAAGTAGAGTATAGAGAAATATCATTCCAATAAGTAATACGCAAAGAGCGTTAATAGAGAATTTTAGTCCGTCCATAGACTTCCTTGTGTTAGCGTAACACTGGATTACCATAGTAAACGTGAAGAGGCCAGATAGATGGGGCCATCTGGTGGTGCAAAGAAGAATCTGGCAAGCACAGAATTGTTATTGTAGAAACCTAACGTGTTCTACCTCCCGGCTGGCGTACATTCGCAGCAGCGGCATAATTCCAAATGTGTTGCCTTGTTAAACTTTTTGTCGTCCCGGACACTCGGCAAAAGAAATGTATGCATCATTGTGGTTGTCGAAAGCATCACAAGGTGTCAATATCATCAACCGATAACCCAACATTTCATAAACCCCTTTGCGTTACTAGAATGCCGTATACGCTAAAATTCTCTAATATAGCTATTTGCAACATACCAGCGAGCATGGCCCAAGCATGCGTCCCAAGGCACTTCTTCGCTGCTGCTTGGAAATCGCCCATTTCTGAATCGCTGCTTAGCAAAGGGTCAATGCAAAAATAAGTCGCGACGATGTGAATTGGGGTGATTCGCAATGCCAGAATATTGTCTTCAATATTTAACACTGTTGACAATGACGACGGCGATGCTGGTGTCAACGACATGACAGCACATGTGTGCCTAGCAGACGAAATGTCAGCTGAACTTCATGTCACTTCCTTCTGTGGCCACGTGATCAGCTGGGGCACGGTCTGCAGGGTGACAACGAGGCAGCGCTGCCAGAGCTACAAACAGGCGGGCTTGCCAAATTTTGAATTGCAGTCGATACTGGTCATATTAACTAACATAACAGATAGTTATTCATACCACCGTTGCATTTTGAGTTGCGAATCACTACTAGGGGGTCGATAGCTACATGTGGATGCAAAAATATTGACGTGTGTAAACTTGATGTCACTGCTCCTTTAAGGTTTGTACAGTTGCCCTTTGTAAACTATCAGATGAAATTTTCAGACTATCATGTCTTACTGAGAAAACCTTTTTTTTTTTACAGTTATGCAAAAAAGACAAACTAACAACAGCATGTCTGAAAAAGTAATGAATGCACCAAGTAACCATGACAGCCGTTTCTACTAGACACGAAAATAGGCTTAAAACCTTCACTGTATTGCTCGTCCTTACCAAACTGTCCCCAAACCATTTTGGTTGAGCCTAGCCTCTGCTTGACGGAAAGGCTTTCGTCATTGTTAGAGTGATAAAACCATTCTCAGAATGCTGAAAATTTGACAGCATTCTGAT